>NC_079147.1:273736066-273769855 GCF_945859685.1 Eupeodes corollae
TTTTTACAAACTAAGACAGCAACTTCTAAATCCTTAAATCCTTATCAATTGACAACTTATAGAATCCCTTTTATCATAAGCAAATTGAAATTATTTCTTTTTAACTATTTCATAACCTATTTTATCATTGAATACCAAAAATATTTATCTTCAAACCCAAACCATAAAAAATCCCTCTCAAATGACCAAACAATCACAACGGGTATTAAAAAAATTAAATTCCCATAAAATCCTTCGAATCTTTTTTAATTTGATATAAATACCTTCCCACACCTATGCGACCTCTTCTCGTATAAATGATAAAAATAAATGTAGCTTCAGAAAAAAATTCCTTTTCAATATTTCTTTCCGCATCCTTCATATACCTGGTCTATAATCCACCCAAGCAAACCACCCCCACCTCCCTTTGGTATATTACACACTCTATGGAGTGTGTGGAGGACTTAAATAAATTGCTTTCATCTTTTCTTTCACTCGCTCGAATAGTTAAATGATGGAAGAAAAAAAGAAAATCCATTTTATAATTTTAAAATGAATTCAACCCAAATATTCATCTCAATATACAGAAACAGAAGTCGAGTATAGTAAAGGTAAGGTCTCTGGAATGGATGGATTGAGGAAAAGCTCCTTTTTCACTCTTTGAAATAAGGAATGTTCGAACACGTAGAATAACAACACTGAACGCTCAACGCACCGCACCGTACCAGTTCAGTTCAGTTATAACAAAATCATATTAAGTCCGTTAGCAGCAGGAGCAGCAAATTATGTGATGAACTAAGAATGTTTTTACCCAAGCTCATCCTACAACCCGTCAGAGTGTGGGTTAACTTTGAAGATTCTATGCGAGGACATTTCTTTTTTTTACATTTTTTGGAAATTAAGACAACCAACCGCATGATAGGAAACGGAAACAAGAACACGCAAAAATAAAAAAACGAACGAAAAAGGATAAAATAAAAAAAAATAAATTAGACCACAGTTCAAAGTATAGATCTTTGTAGTGCTTCCGCTTGGTTTACCAACTGACTTAAAACGAATATTTACCACTAGGGTGAGCATATCCATATAGAAGGGAGTCTTTCCGTTGTCGACGACGTCGCTCGTTCATTTATAGCCCGTCCACTTTTGGTCTATGAGAGTGAAGCTACATCAGGGTTTAGGACTATATACGGATAAGGAACGGTGCTGTAGTGAATTGGCATAGGATAAGAATCCTGCTACTGTTCTGCTCTGCTCTGATGGTGGTGGTGCTCCTGCTGTTCCATGTGCGGTCGCTTTACATCAATCCTTCCAAAGATGTGTGGTGCCTGTGCCAGTCTCTGTCCCTATATTCCTGTCCTGTGTGCCATTGATGTAACAAAAGGCTATGTAAATATATAGGTACATATGAAGCCATATCTCTACTACAGCTACCTTCATATAGCGCTTTAGCTTTGTCAAAGGGATTTCTTTTTTATATATTTTTGAGAACGAAAATAGAGTTGGAAGGAATTGAAGCAGCTAAATTGGTTCGACAAGCGTTTATAATACTTTTACCAGTCAGTCTTTTTTAACTGACAAAAAGAAAACAGGAATATAAAATAAAAGGTAGATGAAGATACACACTAACTTTCCTCTAGGATACCTATCTATACCTTCTATACCAATATTTCAGTGAGGTGACTTACGCCAAAAAAGAAGGAATGTAGCGTCAATTTCTCTTTTTATCGCATTCTCGCACTCGCACTAGACATACACATCGACATCGACTCGACATCATCAGGAAAAGGGTAGTCGTTGTCAAGATTTCGATGAAAGACTTAAGTAAATCTTATCGTCGAAGTTTGCCTTAATATTTTAAATTGAATGCATAGACTATATCTATGTATGTATATTCGTTAAGTATTCATATGTTGGTGTACGGATGAAAATGAAGCTTACGTCAGGAATGGTAAAGTATACGTAATCCTCTTCGATTTTTTAGCTGTCCAATTTCTCAGGTCATCGCATGGAAATTGCTTTTCACGTCATACTTTTTAATTAAAAATTAATAAAATATGCATTTGTTTTAGAAATATGCAGACATCTATGTTGACAGCAGTTATAAATGTTTTCATGGTGTCTCAATTCGTAAACTAATTATATACCAACACAGCAAAGTCCAAAGATAAATTTAAGGAAAAACTTGATTGATTTTTAGACTTTTTGGACTTCACTAACAATTAAGTTGTAGTTCAAACAAAAACTTAGCTAAAAAATCAATAAAACTAGGTCCTTTGAGAACTAGTGCCTAGTGACTTACAACTCTGAACCATTTCTGTGTGTGGGTAATGTTGTCAGGGATGGGGGGGACCTACAATTTAATGCCGAATTCCTCGCAAAAGGCAGTACCTGTATTAAAGCTTTTTTTGAATTCAGAAATTTTCTTGCAACGACCAAAAGAATCAAGAAATAGCCTAGTATCAAACTTCCGTTGCTGTTAAAATATTTCAGCGTTTGTCCACTAATAAGTGAATTTCTGACCTAAGCTCAATTTTAATAAATTCAATAGGTACTCGTATCCTCAAATTCAAAAGAGGTTTATATGCTACGGCCATCGATGTCCTTCCATTGGTGCTTATGAAAACATGCCCCTGATACTTATTTTTGTAATAAGTCATATTGTCAGTTTAAGAAATTCAAACTGTTAACAATCAATATTTGTTGTTAAAGCTAATCTTGCTCAAGACATTCGAGACATTTATTTAATTTAGTAGCATTTTTGTAAATAGTATTGTTACGAGTATTTTTGAAATATTGTTGTATTGTTAGATGTCTATAGTTGCGCATTCCGCGTTGGGTACGGTTACTTTACACTGTTGAGGGCCACCTGATACGAGGCTTAATATGATGAAGATCGTTATAGAAGAATTCTTTTAGGTAAGCCTTGCGTTTTTGAGCTAGAGCAGGGCATGTACAGAGAGCTTAAGAACTGTTTCCTCCTCTTCCTCATCTATACAGCTTCTGCAAAAGTAATTTAAGAATATGCCTAGCAGGTTGATGAGCTTTCATTTTAGACAGTACCTGGTAAAGAAACCGATTATCGAGCTTGTATGCAATCTGCCTAGAGATAACAGGCTTCCTGAGCGCTTTAAATCTAGTGTAGGCCAGTGTTTTTTTTTTTTAACTTTCCATTAGAAGTTATTGTAATGGGTCCGATTTGTCAAATTGAAAATTTTGAAATTTCTCGACGTTTCAAGGTCCCTAGAGTCGATATAAAAGATTTTTAGAAAGATGTCTTTGTGTGCGTGTATACGTACGTTCGTACGTTCGCGACATTTTTTTCGTCTTCCATAGTTCAAGAACCAGAAGAGATATCGACTTGAAATAAATTTTGTTACACAGATAATAAGGCAGAAAGATGCAGAAAGGGTTCTCAAGAGAATTGCGTGGGTAGTTTTTTTTACCATAGCAGTTTAAAAAAAAGGTGAACATTTTGGTGAACCCTAAATATGTTACGAACCAACGACGCTAGAGACAAGAATAAAATTTTATATAATATATTTTTGAAAAAATATCATTTAACGGTTGTTTTTATAAATCAAAAAAACTGAAACAAAAATTTGTCAATTTGAATAATGTCTTTCATATCTGATAAAATTTTGAGAAAAATTAAATTGGCAGTTTTTTTACAAAAAATTAAATACCGAAAAAAAATTAACAAATGTTGGTAAAAAATGATTTTCGACTCAAATATCTTTTCAAAAATCTTAAATATTGTCTTTAAACTAATTTTATCTTATTAGGAAATATTATTTTCAACATTCGATAAAAATTTGAGAAAAAATCGAATCGACAGTTTTTTTTATAAAAACTAAAAATCTAAAAAAACATTACTCAAAGTTGGTAAAAATTGAATATCGATTCAAATATCTTTTCAAAAACTTGAAATTTAGGCTTCAAACTCATTTTATCTTATAAGAAATGTTGTTTTCAACATAAGGTTAATTTTGAGAAAAATCGAATTGACAGTTTTTTTACAAAAAAAATAAAAACCTTAAAAAAAATGTCCAAGTTTAGGTTAGGTTAGGTTATAGTGGCTGTCCAAGATGGAAACGGACACACTTAGGCCAGTTTAATGGCCCATTTTGATATCACATGAATCTTGAGGCTTCCTCCTAAGCTCAATGGAACCAGTTAGAGTAACTTACGAAACGTGAGAGGCTGATTATACTGATATGATTTAGATCGTTAAAGAAGAATTCTCCTAGGTAATTCTTGCGTTTTCGAGCTAGAACAAGGCATATGCAGAGAAGATGACGAACCGTTTCTTCCTCTTCCTCGTCCATACAGCTTCTGCAAAAGTCATTTGAGAATACGCCTAGTCTCGTGGCGTGCTTTCCTATTAGACAGTGTCCGGTTATGATACCTATTATCGAGCTTATATGCGATCTGCTTAGAGAGAGCAAGCACCTTGAACGTTTTAAATCCAGTGTTGGCCAGATGTTTTTTGTGGCTTGACACGTGGTGATGTTGGTCCACCTGGTGCCTGCCATCCTCGCAGCGTCTTGCATTAGTATGTTTACAAGTAGCGATTGGTATGCCAGTACTTGCCAAACGTGGTAGGATGGGCTGTACTGTACCGTTCCTGGCGAGTTCATCTGCCTTACAGTTACCTGGAATGTCTCTATGGCCCGGCACCCAGCAAAGGTGAATATTAAACTGTTACGCCATCTCCATTAGAGATGCTCGACAGTTATGGACTGTTATAGAGTTTGTAGAGACAGAGTTCAGAGATTTGATAGCAGCCTGGCTGTCGGAGAAAATACGGATATCAGATGTTGATATCACGTTTTCTTTGAGCCAAGACAAGACTTCCTTAATCGCCAAAAGTTCCGCCTGGAACACGCTACAATGATTGGGAAGGTGGAATGAGAGACTTAATTTCAGTCGTTCAGAGTACACACCACCACCAACCCCTTTTTTGGTTTTTGAGCCATCTGTGTAAAAGTGGATTGACTCATCCTCTAAGAATGTCCTATCCTCCCAAAAAGATCTGGTAGGTATAGAAATCTGGAAATTCCTGTCGAATTGTAGTTGGGAGATGGTGTACTCTGTGTGATTTGGAATTGATTCTAAGTACCTTAGAATTACGGAGTGGCCAATGTTGTTGTGAGTCCACTGCGAAAATGTCCAAAAGTTGGTAAAAATTGATTTTCGACTCAAATATTCTTTCAAAAATTGTAGATATTGGCTTTGAACTACTTTTATCTTTCAAAAAATATTGTTTTTAACATTCCGTAAAATTTTGAAAAAAATCAAACACACAGTTTTTTTACAAAAAATTAAAAACCGAAAAAAAATTAACAAAAGTTGGTAAAAAATGATTCTCGACTCAAATATCTTTACAAAAATTTTAAAATTGATTCTTGACTCAAATATCTTTTCAAAAATTTTAAATATTTTCTTCAAACTTATTTTATTTCTCAGAAAATATTGTTTTCGATATTTGTAAAAATTCAACAGTCCGTTTTTTCATAAAAAATAAAATCTACAAAAAATAGTAAGCAAATCTGGTAAAAACTGACAAACTTTTAAGCAAGACAAATCGACAGACGGGATGGGAAGTTATCTGTGTGGGTCGCATCCCAGCTTCTTTTTTATTTTTGTAATTGTAAGAAGCCATATTGTCAGTCAGGAAATTCAAACAGTTAACAATCAATATTTGTAGTTAAAACTGATCTGCTGTGCCTGTTAAACACCGATTATCGAGCTTTTATGCAATCTGCTTAGAGATAACAGGCATCTTGAGCGCTTTAAATCTAGTGTAGGCCAGACTTTTTAGCTTAACGTTGTAGAATAGGTTGTACCGTAGTTTTTTTTTCTTGGTTGTTTAAATGCCTTGCAATTTCCTGGAGTGTCCAGCAACTAACAAAGGTGAATGTTTAACTGTTTTGCCACCTCCATTACAAATAATCGGTGGTTATGGAATATCATAGAATTTGTAGAGAAAGAGTCCAGAGATTTGATAGCTGCTTTAGTTTATAGCTATCTCTAAAGTACTGCATAATACTGTGACACCGTGCATTAAAATAGGTGTTATTACCAATGTGTATAACCAATGCGTGATTCTAGGTTGTAAGCCCCATTTATTACCAATAGCTTTTTTGCAAGAAAGGAGAGCTACAGTAGATTTATTGACTCTTTCTTGTACATTGCGTTTCTAATTTAGTTTATTTAGTTGTTTGTCTAAAATTAGACCCAGGTACTTAGCCTCGTCTGAGAACTTTAATTAAGGAGGGTAAACGTATTGAATTTTTATTTCCTCGAAAAAAGGACTAATTTGGTTTTGCGTGATTTCACACCCAGTCCACACCGATCAGCCCAAAGTATTAGTGTATCGAAAGCGGTTTGCAAGAGTTCTTTTATGGTTAAGATTAAGATGTGATAGAACACCACCTTAGGGCGTCCCGATGCTCGCGAATCTTCTCGTAAAAGAGTTGCTCAGTTTAAAGTTAATTATTCTACTAGTCAGCATTAAATAAATTAACTTCCCAATCGAAACCTCAGGTGCAAATGGCATTGCACATGTGCCCACGTTGATAAAAGCCCCTTTGAAGTTTCCACCGATTCGTTTTTTATAGTAGACACGTTAGGAAGTCTTATATCAATACTTGCCTTAAATGGATATCAATCAATCTTTCTCAGGTCTTAAAAAGTAATGATGTCGTAGATTTTAAAGTTTGACTTGCGATCAATTTTCTGCTTTATGTTTGAAAACAATTTTTATTTCACTTCATGCCGAATAAGTATGATCTAGATATAGACAGCTGTTAAAAATTTCTTCAAAGCTTTATGTTCGGATGGTATTATACAATCTGGCCCTGCTGATTTCAATGGTTCGAAGCTGTTGAGAGCGTATTTTAGCTTGTCCCTTGTTATACGACCTTGTAAATATGTTTTATTGGTAAATGAACTTATTTGATTGTTGCAAGTTGTGGTTAGAGAGTAACCAATAAAGTGAGTATCCGAAAGTAAGTTCAATAATTCTTCACTTGAAATTATCCAGGAGCCATCTGAATGTTCAGCGTGGTATAAGTGAGTATCAGTGGACAAGCAATTTCCAACGAACTATTGAAAGCTAATTTGGCGTCACCGACTTTATTATCAAGTTCACTGGCGTTACAGGAATTACTAAAAAGTTTTTATGATGATATAGATTAAAGAAATGACAAAACATAACATTTTAAATCCCCAATTTTTATAAGTTGCAATAACTTTTGGTCTTCTAAGCTTGTATTATAGATCTCAATTAATCTTGTGTCTGCGTAAAATGCTTAAGGCCGTTTTTCGTCAACTTGGACCACTTTTTGTTTTCCATTTCCAAAAGTAAACGTAAGTAAAACACATATTAAATATTTTGTCTCATGATATTTCTGTATTAACTTCCCATAGGTTATTTTGTGATACAGGTAATAAGGCAGAAAGGGCTCTCAAAAAAATTGCGTGGGTTGTTTTTTACCATAGCAGTTTGAAAAGGTGAACATTTTGGTTAACCCCAAATATCTTACAAACCAAAAACGCTAGAGACTTGAATTAAATTTTATATAATATATTGTAACGTGATATCAAAGAAGAATATTTTTTTAAAAAATCTATTCAACTGTTTTTTTTTATAAATCAAAAAAATTGAACAAAAAATTTGTCACCTCCAAAATTTTACGACTAAAATATGATTTCATCTCCAAACCAATTGTGTGCAACGAAGAATAATGTTTTTGATATCTGATAAAATTTTGAGAAAAATCGAATTGTCAGTTTTTTTTTATAAAAAATAAAAATAAAAAAACATTACTCAAAGTTGGTAAAAATTGAATATCGATTCAAACATCTTTTCATTTTATTTTCGACACAAATACCTTTTTTAAACTTTCAGATTTTGGCTTTAATTTACTTTTATCTTTCAAAAAATATTGTTGTCAACATTCAGTAAAATTGTAAAAAAATGTAATTTCGACTCAAATATCTTTTCAAAAATTTAAAATATTGGCTTCAAACTAATTTTATCTTTTTAGAAAATATTGTTTTCAACATTCGATAAAATTTTGAAAAAAAATCGAATTGACAGTTTTTTTACAAAAAATAAAACTTTAAAATAAAACAATACTTAAACTTGGTAAACATTTACTTTCGACACAAATAGCTTTTCAAAAATTAAAAATATTGGCTTCAAACTTATTTTATTTGACAGAAAATATTGTTTTCGATATTCGTTTATCAACTTGTCATAGGAAGTTATTTTTATTTAAAAATCCAACTCTCGGTTTTTTTATAAAAAAATAAAATCTACAAAAAATAGTACTCAAATTTGGTAAAAATTAATACGAGTACATATAGACAAACTTTTAAGCAAGACAAATCGACAGACGAGATGGGAAGTTAGCAGTGTGGGACGCAACCCAGCCTCTTTTTTATTTTTTTATTTGATATGTATGACTTGAAGTCAACCCAACTACGTTTTAGTTGAAAGCATTTGTATGGGAAAAAGAAGAGGGCTATTTTTATGGTTTTTTTCGACAATTATTTGAATTTTTCTCGGCGTAAAAATAATACTTGAACTTGAACGAACACATAAAAAAAAAATAGCCAAATTGGTCCAGGCATTGGTCTAGGTATTTATATACATATATGTATAAGAATAAAGTTTGAACGTTGACATAATATGTGAAACACTACGTCATATAAATGACCACCACGAGAATTAATGCAAGCATCGATTCTTTTTGACACATATTGGGCGGTGTCTTAGCCATAGCTTGGCGAATGTTTGTTTTCAAGTGCTCAAGAGCATGTTTTATCTACATGGTTTATCTTTCACGTAATGATGAAAAACTGCATGATCTTGTGTTGGCTAGTTGATAACTTCTTGTTGATTGAATTTTCTTCAAGTCGTATTCTTTAGCAGTAGGAAAAAAAAAGTCAGTTATCACATGGCCATAAAGCTCCGAAAAGTTGTTCCATTGTCTTCTTGTTTTCGAAAAAGTAGGGTCCAATCAAACCTCTGGACCAAAAAGCGCACCTAACAGTGACTGTTTGTGGATGAATTGGCTTCTTTTCAATTACTTGAGAATCCTTAGAACCCCAAATGCGACAATTTTGTTTATTAACATACCAACAGAGTGAGAAATGTGCTTCGTCAGCTGGCTTTGGTTTTTATGTGAGCTGAACTTTATAATGCAAAATACGCCGTACTATGCCGTTGGACAGTCCTTATATTCCTTAGGAATTGCCACATTCGAGTCTTTGCGAACACTTTCACTTACAGCGGCAGTATTTTCAGTGGTATAAGCGAAGCAATGATGCACACAGCACAGGCCTTATAAAATTTGAAACCAATCCAGTCCCTTCAAATTTCTTCACAATTTTGCTAATTGCTTGCGTAGTTGGACGGTTATATAACCAAAATCTCCTCTAAAAGTAGTACCCGTAGCGTTAGTGCGTTTGACTATAATGCAAGTGGTCTTGGGTTCAATCCCTGCCTGTCTTACAAATCCTTCACGAGTAATTCTTGTCATGAAAAGTGTTTTCTTAAATAATCCGTTCGGATTCGGCATATAAATGGTTGAGAGTTGTAAGTCAATAGACCCTGGTTCTTCATGGACTGTTGGACCTAATTTATTTTTTTCTAATCTCCTCTTAAAGCACGATATCTGGCTGTGGCAGAATCACCATTTTTGTAGTAGGTTTTAAAAATTTGTAGGTGTTGTTCGATAGTTAGGCCAACTCAAAATTGGTTTAACAAATTTGTTTGACAAAGATGTAGATTTCCAGCCCTACATACATTTAAAATCCCAAAATGGATAATCTTTTATTTTAAAAGTTGATTTCGGATAAGAATTAAAATCCCTCACAATTGTGAGGTGATCGATCTTTTTGTTGTTTTCTAACTTTAAAAATAAAGTTTTATGACTAAAGAAATCACTGAACAAGCTGTTTTGTTGTTCTGTTTAACTTTTTCTAGAGATGGTAGATCTCCTTTTTTTCTGAAACCTAGTTTTATTTTTTATAAAGATAATTTCATCCCCAATGCTTTAAAACTATTGAATGGTAGGTATAAATTAGGATTGAAGCCTTTAGCCCTTCGAGTAATAGTCATTTGTCCTATTCCTTGCCATAACATAATATCTTCTATTCAGCTTTTTTGAACTTAATAATCTGTAGTATAAAGTTACTCTACTCCTTTAGCAGCACTTGCAAAAATATATTTACTAGTCCTTTACTAAATTCCAAATAAATCTTCATATTTTCCAGTTACGATTCAAAATTGGAATTAAATAATTAATGAGTCAACGTTAGCTAAAAGTGTATTATCATCCTTGTTTTCCTCTTTCATTTTTCTGTGTTTTCCTGTCATTCTATATATTTTTCCATCCTCATCATTTTACCATCATCAAATTTATAAGAAAAAATACGAATTATAAGTGTAAATATTATGTCCTTAGAACTTTATAACTGTCTGTCAAAAAAACCGCAAAGAACCAACCCAAAATAATGCTTTCAATTTAAATATTCCTCCTACCCTACATCTCCCTCATCTCCCATCCCATTTTCCACCCTCTTCCTTTCTATGAAGCTGTTTAAATAAAAATCAAGATTCATAAAATTTAAATAAATATAAAGGTGAAAGCTTATTACAAACCTTCTAATCCAAATCCAACAACAACAACAACAAAAAAAGAAAACCTACCTTATACCTATAATAGCTTTTACCTTTGAAGAACAAATAAACAACAAAAGAAAATTTCGACTAAGCAACAAAAAAAAGAATAAAAACCATTACAATATTTATGTGCATCATTCCTTCAACATCTTCCCCCCTATATTTAATTTTTCAAAGAAATAGAGTAGATTTTAGATATGTATATGTATGGAGGTGGGTATTCCTTGCCCTAAGCAATAATGTTGTTACTCATGATTTTTAGAAGAAGAAAATAAAATAAAAACAAACAAAAAGAGATAAGCGTTTCTTGTCATTCAAAATAAGGTTATCGCTATTCTATATTTATTTTCTTTTTATTTTATTTTATTTTATTTAGTAAGGCGCTTTTGAGATACTTTAAATCTGATTTCAAGGAATTGTATAACAATGCCTCGGGATAAAGGACCCGTAGTCTAATTTACGGGCAAAGATTAAAGAGGACGAATACAAAATAAGCAAACGAAAAGAAATCGAAATTATATTTAAGTTAGGTTGACCGCATAAAATGAAATTGTTAGAAAAGTGTGATGTTTGAGGTTAGGAGGAAATGTCAGTCAAATTTTATTAACATTTACATTAAGGAGATGGGAATCTCTTTGATATAAGGAGACATGTTTAGCAAATCATTAAAAGCACCAAAGCCGTTTTGAATTAACTTACAGAGGCTTAAGATTTAAACAAGGTTACGTAGATACAGAAAATTAAATATCGAAGATTTTAGAACGATGGGCTTATATAGAGCTCTTATACCGAAATCATGGCCAAAATCATGAATTTCTAGAATGTTAACATTAGTTCCGTTGAGAAAATTTGGTAATTGACTTCATATGGGAAAAGTTTATCGGTCATACGAGTATTTGCCGAGCTGAATATAATGACATTTCTTGGCCTTCCAAGGTCCCTATTCACTATTGAAAAAGAATGCAGGTTTGTGCAAGTAATTGTTCCTTTGGTATTTTTTTGTTTATCAGTTATAGTCTTACTTACTTAAGGTGGCGCTACAGTCCGGGGCGGACCTGGGCCTCAACCAACAAGCGTCTCCAGCCAGCTCGGTCCCTAGCTAGCTGTCTCCAGTTTCGTACGCCAAGTTGGTTGAGGTCTTCTCCCACCTGGGTGAGCCACCTGAGCCGCTGTCATCCTCTACTGCGCCATCCCTCGTGATAAGATTCGAAGACCTTCCGGGCTGGACCGTTGATGTCCATTCGCTTTACATGACCCAGCCATGTAAGCCGTTGGACTTTTTTTTCTCCTAACTAGGTCAGTGTCGCTGTACAGCCCGTACAGTTCGTCGTTATATCTTCTCTTCCATTCTCCATCTATGCGTACGGGACCAAAAATCACCCGAAGAATTTTTCTCTCGAAGCATCCTAAGACGCTCTCATCTTTCTTTGACAGGGTCAAGGCCTCAGCGCCATAAATGATATCCGGGATGATGAGTCTCTTATAGATGGTGATTTTACATGCTCGAGAGAGGACTTTACTTCTCAATTGCCTTCTAAGTCCAAAGAAGCAGCGATTTTCAAGAGTTATTCTTCGTTTGATTTCAGCGCTGGTGTCGTTGTCTGCATTAATAGCGGTGCCTAGGTAGACAAAGTCCTTAACTACCTCGATGTTATAGCTGTCCAGTGTCCATGATAACGTTTTGCCCAAGACGTCGTTGTTCAATGTTCTCTTTTGATGACAGCATACTTGGTCTTGCCCTCATTGACCACAAAACCCACCTTCTTCGCTTCCGTCACAATGCTCCCAAATGCTCCACTGACCTCACGCTTTGATCTTCCAATTATGTCAATATCATCTGCGTATCCGAGTAATTAGATGGACCTTTGGAAGATTGTGCCTCTAGTGTTGACGGTTGAGTTTTGCACAATTCTTTCCAGAACGATGTTGAAGAAGTCGCATGACAGTGCATCGCCTTGTCTAAAACCTTTTTTGACATCAAATTGATCGATAAGATCATTTCCGATCTTGATAGAGCAGCGTGCATTCTCCATCGTCATTCTGCACAAACGGATAAGTTTGACAGGGATGCCAAAACTAGACATTGCTCGGTAGAGCTCTTCCCTATAGATGCTGTCATACGCGGCTTTAAAATCGATAAAGAGATGGTGGGTATCGATTTGAAGCTCCTGGGTTTTTTCCAAGATCTGCCGTAGTGTGAATATTTGGTCGATAGTGGACTTTCCTGGTCTGAAGCCACACTGATAAGGACCAATCAGGTTATTGACGAATGGCTTCAGACGTTCACATAATACGGCAGAGATTATCTTATACGCAATGTTAAGGAGACTGATGAGTTGGCGCAGTTTAGAGGGTCTCCTTTCTTATGTATCGGGCACACTATGCTGAGATTCCACTCATCGGGCATGCTTTCTTCCAACCATATTTTGAAGATGAGTTGGTGCATTCTCCCTACCAAGTCATCGCCCGCTGTTTTTAATAGTTAGGCAGCAATGCCGTCAGCTCCAGCAGCTTTGTTTGGCTTAAGTTAAGATAAAACTATCTTCACTTCGTCAAGGTCGGGTAGGCGGAATTGTTGATCTGCGTCGCCGAGGTTGAGTGGTTCTATCTCCCTAACAGCGGAATTCTGTTCGTCATCGCCGTTATATAATTTGGAGAAGTGGTCTTTCCACATTCTCAACATAGACTGCGGTTCTACTACGATGTTCCCCTGATCGTCCTTACAGTCATCGGTACGGGGTTTGTAGTTTTGGGATGTTTTGTTTTACCTTTTGGTAAAATTTACGAACCTCATTCCTGTTGTGACATCCCTCTATCTCCTCGATCGCGCGCTTCTCATGCTCTCTTTTTTCCATCTAAGAAGCCGGTGTTCCTCTCTCCTCTTCTGCTCGTATAGAGCTCGCGAGCAGCTCTAGTCCTTTTAGTCGTTATATTCTTTTTATAAAATTTCGTGTGACCCATTCCAATATTAACGAATGTGCTTACTTTGCTTACTTTTAGTAGCCCTAAGATCCTGGGTGAACTAGGGCTTCAACCAACAAACTTCTCCATCGAGCTCTTTCCCTATAAGTTAGATGTCTTCAGTTGCAGACTCAAAGTTCGGAGAGGTCACTTTATACTTGCGAGCATGACCTGATGGGTAGTCTTCCTCTAACGTTATGTCCTGTAGGCGTGGATTCAAAGACTTTCTATTCAGCCCGTGCGTCGTTCCATCTTCTCCCCCACTCAGCTTCTATACACACGGGACCGTATATCACTCGAAGAACTTTTCTCTCCAACTCACGCAAGGTACTTTCATCCGCTTTTGTTACAGTTCAAGATTTTGCACCGTATAGCAGGACGAATATGATGAGCGTCTTATATAGCAACACTTTTGTCTCACGAGAGAGGGCTTTGCTACTGAATTTCTTTCTTAGCTCAAAGAAACAGCGGTAAGAAAGGGTAATTCTTCGTTTGATCGCAGTACTGGTTTTGTTTGTGCTCATACCGGAGCCTTGACACACAAAGTCCCTCACATTTACGCCTATTGATGGTGACGAAACGCCGCGTCGCGTCGTCGGTGTTGTACGCCATTTCTTGATGAAAACCTGTACTTTGGTTTGCCCCTATTTACCGCTTAAGATATTTTTGCCGTCTCTGCTACAATACTTATAAAAGCCCCATTATAACCCCTTTTCATCACGCTAAGTTCTGCCGATTATGTTAATGTCTTCAGCATATGCTAGTTATTGGACAGACTTTTAAAAGGTAGTGCCTCTTGTGTTGACGTGGGAGCTCCGCACTATTCTTTTAAAGACGATGTTAAAGCAATCGCATGACAGCGCATCAGCTTGTCTAAAGGCCATTTTTGACATGAAAAGATTTGTTTAAGTTATTTGCAATTTCTATGGGACAGCGCGAAATCTCTCTGGTTATTCTTTACGAACGGATGAGTTTGGTAGGGAAGTCAAAACTAAACATGCGTCCATACAGCTCGTCCCGGTAGATGCTCCCATATTGAATGGATCTTCATCCTGCCTGACAACGGAATTCATCTCTTCGTCGCCGCTATACAGTCTGCAGCAATGGTCTACGATGTTTTCACTTTCGTCTAAGTAGCCTTCGGTTCGAACGACAAAAGTCATCCTATTGACTATTTAGTAGTCAATTTTCAGCCGATAACTGCGATAGTCAATAGAACAGTTTTTGGTTGTCAATTTTGGGATCCGAATTTTGTTTTACAATTTGGTTGTCAACATGACAACTGTAGTAGTCAACATCATAACTGTAGTAGTCAATATGACAACTTTGGTTGAAGAAAATTGAAACTACGGTTGTCATATTGACTAACGTGGTAGTCAATAAGACACTGTAGTCGTCAATATATGACAACTGAGGTAGTCAATATGACAACTGCGGTAGTCAATAGGACTGTTGCGGTAGTCAATATCACAATTGTTTCTGTAAACCGTAATATAGTTTGACTACCTGATAGTCAATATTAAAATTATCGATACTCAATTTTGGTAGTTAAAATGACAACCAAATGGTCATATTGACTTCCGAAGTTATTGACAACTTTTGTTGTCATATTGAATACACAGAATGTCAATCAAAAATTGTTCTATTGAATATCCAGTAGTGATGATCGTTGATATAACAGCTTTTTGTCCTGTGTACTACTCATGCTTTTTATATTTCCTTCTGAGAAGTCGGTGTTTCTTTCTCCTCTTCTGCTTATAGGGCTCGTGAACAGCTTGCGTCCTTCTATGCATTCTACTGTCTTCGATGCCATACTTCAAAAGTTATCAATGCGTTTGGCATAGTCGTTACTTGTAAAAGGTAACAGCTTTAAATGAAAAAACCGCTTAAATAGTGGGTTTCTTAAAGTGAAATCCGGTCAATACTTTCTTTCAATTGATTCTGTAAAGGGTTCTTTAGTAAAAGAAATAACCAAAATGTGTGATAGGTTTAAAATAGAAATAAAAAAAGGTTTTGGGAAAATCTTCACTGATTAAAGTGCGGAAATTTAAAGTTGTTGGCTCCAATGCAGATTTATTTTTTCTGAGATTCAAATAGACACTCAACATGTTTTTAAATAACTTTTCAGTATTCCAACAAGAATAATCTGAATTTTAGAGCTATAATTCTTTGGTATTGCTTACGTTTTGCCTAATCATCAGTTGATTCTGATTTATGTCCTCGTCTTTCCAAGTCTTTAACGCTTTCATTACCCTCTTTTAACAATTTGTAATACTTTTGTTAGTTCTTTTTTCGATAGAGATTGCTTACTAAAAGCTATTTCTTCTAAAATTTCAACTAAAATTTCGTCCCGAACAAACAATTTAAAGGAACTGTGTTGTTAATGCTACTTTCCCAGTAGATGTCAAATTTCAATACATTAAAGTATTTTTCCATCTGTCAGCTGGGGATTACTCACAAAACCATTATCAATTTCTGACAT
The DNA here is from genome assembly GCF_945859685.1 of Eupeodes corollae. NCBI lineage: Eukaryota > Metazoa > Arthropoda > Insecta > Diptera > Syrphidae > Eupeodes > Eupeodes corollae. Next base: position 273,752,188 of record NC_079147.1, read on the forward strand.
TTAAAGTTTTGACAGTTTACGCAATTAATTCCCTTTTATTTGTTTACTCTGATGTGATCACAACCCACTTCCTTACGCAATTGTTATTTTTTATCAAACCCATATCCTATTTATATTAATTTTACTGATCACAGGTGGTGTTAACTTTTCTGACAGTGATAGTGTTCCAAATCATTCAAACACATAACCACCCTTACACCATATCTCTGCATCTTAACGTGCATTTTATTCATCACTTAAAAACACTCTTTAAAAAAGGGCACGGAACACCCACCCTGGTTTATTTTTATTTTCTAACATATACTCGTATCTTGCATCATTCAGAATCTATACAATTCCCTGATGTATTGTAGATATAGCCCTCTGCACTGGAGTCAAGGGATGTTTCCACATTGGACCCAGATGGAACGTTGTCGAATTCTGCAAACACAAAGAGTCATCTGTGAAAAACAAAACTTTTAAAATATAAATGCTAAGGTTCTCCCTGCAGACATACTTGATGCAAGTCTTTAACTTAAACTAGAAAAAGGAATTAATTAGCCTTTAAACTAAGAAGATACCATATCGTTTGTGGATGTAAGGGAGGCAAAGGTAAACCAGTTTCGGATCTTGGACATCTTCCAAAAGTCTTTCCACTGACATTTATCTCAACTTTAAGTCGAGCATGATTCAGTTGACATTAGATTTTTAAAATATGACTACAAAGTCTCAGAAACATTCATATACAATAACTTTTCAGGTTCAAATTAAAAATGTTTTCTCAAGAGTTTTCCAATAAGAAGTCTTATTTTAATATTAAGAAGTAACGAGAGTTTTTGTATAATCGATGTTTATTGCACTGTTAAGAAAGAGACATAACGTTAACAATGAAAGTCGAAATCAACCACCTACGACTGCAGCATTGGTAATTAAATTTTCCATGACCAATTCACACATTCATCTTTAAAGTCCTTAAAGAGGAGCATTGGCAGAAACCTTTTATTTAACGTGGCTTAACAAAAAAGTCTGTAGGTGCTTAAGATCTCGGTGAGCAATTGTCATCACTCATAACATATTCGAGAAATACCAATACTACAAATTTTTCACATTTGTAATGAATTTTAACAACTTGAATAGGTTTTTAAATCGTATATCGTTCCATTTAAGTTTAAATGACGTAGTTTTAACTTGTCAAATGTCAGAAGATGACAACTTTAAAAGTGACAGCTGTACAAATAGCTGTCTATTCAAAATAAAATTGGAAAATATTGTATTAAGATAAGTGTTACTTGTTAACTTCCCATAGGAAGTTTTTGTAATCGGTCCAATTTGTCGAATTGAAATTTTTGACATTTTTCGACGTTTCAATGTGCCTAGAATTTAAATACAAGTTTCTTAGAGAGATACGTACGTTCGGGAAGTTTTTTTCGTTGTCCATATCTCAAGAACTAGTGGGGATATCGGCATCAAATAAATGTTGTGGAAGGTTTTTTTACCATATCAATTTAAAAAAAAGGTGAACATCGTGAAAAACATAAAATGCTAATATGTAAACTGCAGGCAGTCACCGTTTGGCCTTGTGACTTATTGATAGTCATTGCAAATGCCAATCTAATTTTAAATTGAAGGCGTTTGAATTGAATTGTCACATTTGTGGGTATAATAGGGATTCGCGGTAGATAATAAAATATTGTCACCTCGGATTAGAATAATGGCTTCATTTACCGTTTTCATTAATTTACAATTGCTAATAGCGAGCCGTTGCACAACCGTGGTGTTTTTGTTTGTTTTTTTTTTTTATAATAAGCGCACACTCAAAGGGATATATTACCCTTATTATGTAGACACAGTGTGAGCACTAGGAAAGAGAGAGGGTTTGAAAGGAGATGTCGGTGCAAATTGATTTTGAATTCCTGAATATTGCAATAGCTGGGAAAGACAGAGGGTGGCAAGGCATTCCACATTCGCATAGTACGGCTAAAGAACGAATCTCTGTACTTGACTGTACGACCGAAGTTGGGCTCGAGGGTATATTGATTAGCATTCCTAGAAGCGCGAGTATTACGGTTGAACTGTTTAAGGGGAGGAATGCAGCTTTCTATTTCTCTAGAGTATAAACCATTAAAATAACGGTAAAACAGGGTGAGACAAGAAACATTTCGACGATGTTCAAGTGAAGTAAATGATCTTATGATGGTAATATCACCAATCAGTCTAAACGTTCAATACTGTCCACGAGGCTTAAGTAAGTTGCAGGAGCACCAGCCCAGATATGGGAGTTATACTCAAGCTTTGGACGTATATAAGTCTTGTAAATAACAGCCACATCAGAGGGGGAGAAAAACTTCTTGCAAAACCCAAACATCTTGCGGCATTTTTGGTGACATCGCGTATGTGATCGTTCCACAAAAGGTGGTTGGTGATACACATACCGAGAATATCGAGGTATTCAGTTTCCTCGATGCAAGTGCCATTTATGGATAATGGCAAGGGGGTATATTTTGCTTTAACGATACAAGACAGCATTGCGTTTTCGAAGCATTAAATTCCACGCGGTTTCTTATTCCCCATTGTACAATGCTGTTTAGTTCGGAATATAATGAGCTTATCATATTTTGTCGTTGCAGTTCCACATCCGAAGAAGAGGGGTGTGAATCTGACAAGCTAAAAGTACTATCGTCAGCGAAACAAAGTATTGGATTAGATGTTGCAGTCAAGAGATCATTAATAAAAATGAGAAAGGGTAATGGAGATAAAACAGAGCCTTGGGGCACACCAGCATTTATTTTGTGGTTTTCAGACTTGAATCCATCCAATAAATTTTGTATTGAACGATTCGAAAGGTAATTACTAATCGAATGAAGCAGGGATTCATGAAAACCGAAAGCACACATTTTCGATAAGAGAGCCAAACCCTATCAAATGCTTTGGAAATATCTAGTGCAATAATCTTACTTTCTCCAAAACTATGTTAAGATTTGTTCCACTGTTCGGTGAGATGAACCATGAGATCACTAGTGGACCTATTGCTACGAAAGCCATACTGTCGGTCATTAAGAAGCTTCCGTTCTTCAAGATATTTCTTCAGCTGATAATTAATCAGCGTTTCCATGACCTGGGAAAGAAGGGACGTAAGTGCAATCGGTCAGTAATTAGACGGTGAGGAAGATTCGCCTTTTTTATGAATAGGCTGGTTTTCCATCCGCTCGGAACGAGACCTGAGGGTTAGGACAGATGAAAAAGCTTACGCAGTGGTTTTGCCAGCGATGAAGAACACTTCTTCAGAACAATAGCGGGGATACCATCCGGACCAGCAGATTTATGTATGTTAAGATCTTTTAGGACTCTCGCTACAGCACGAGTGCGAAAAAAGATTTGCCCCATCGAATCATTAACTCGATCAAGTACAGGCGGAGTCATAACACTCACTGGCAGCGTTGAATTTGCGGCGAACTGCCTAGCAAAGAGATTTGCTTTCTCTAAATAGCTAACAAATGGAGTGTCATTCACAACGAGCGTAGGAACCGAGGAAGAGGAAGAATCCTTCATGTTTTTTACAAATGACGAAAAATTTGTACTGCCTTTGGGACATTGCAGTACTTTTTGCCTTAATTTTTGGTCATGTAAAAATTTGGTCCGTCGAATATGGGTTCAAATTAGAAAGCAAAATTACTGGAGATCCAACCTTCAACTTTGTAAGTTATGCGATGGCATGCCTGGTAAATCCAATGACTTCAAAAACTCAGTTGGATTATTTACAGCTTCGGTAGCATCACAAACTGTATCAATAGATTTGTATGACAATAAGTCTCCTGGTACCAAATGTTGTATTTTGAGATTTAATGCGTTAACACCCACATTTGTTTGCTGCTTAATTGCTAGGTTATTTCGAATATTTAGTGGCAGTTTAAATACTGAATGAGCTGTTCTGCCTCCAACCAATATTTGATCCTATTTTAGCAAGAATTAACGAAATAAGGAATGGTTTGCCAGTTCCACCTGGTGCATCAAAAAAAAGAATCCACCTTGTCCTGTCGAAACTGTGAGCATGAGGTGGTCATAAATGGTTCTTTGTTCATCATACATTAGTGGGACATTGCTAGCAACAATCGCTGCCACTTCTGCAGTATTGTATTGTAGTTCACGATTCAATTCAGTGTCTATTAAATCAGATGCATTTTAGATTTTGTGAATGCATACTGAAATGACTAAATGATAATTTCGATAAAGAAGATAATGCAAAGATCATCGTTACCAATCAATGCTTCACTGTGCATAGCGTCTCTGAATATACTATCGTAAAATCGTTGCATCGTGTAGATAGATAAAAACCTATTCTTAGACCTTCCGATTTTATATGCAAAATTTTTTTGAAATGGATTAAGCCTTTTCGGAGGAGTATGGCAACTAACACTTCGACAAGAGAATTTCATATATTATAGATATTGTATCGCGATACGTTTTAACTTTGCTGGCACCTCGAAAATTATCCGAACAAAAAATTACTTTATCGCCATAATAATTTCATGCAACGAAATATAACGGTTTTAGAATCTCGTAAAATTTTGAAAATTGACAGTTTTTTTTTTATAAAAAATAAAAACCTAACCAAAACACTACTTAAAGTTATCAAAAATTGTTTTTCGACTCATATATCTTTTCATAACTTCGGGATATTACTTAAAATTAATTTTATCTTTTAAAAATATTGATTTCAACTTTCATTAAATCGTATGGACATCTTTTTGTATAAAAAAAATAAAAACTTAAAAGAAAACAATAATAAAATTGCGTAAAACTTGATTTCCGATTTAAATATCTTTTCAAAATTTAAAAATATTGGCTTTTAACTATTTTTATATAACAAGAAATACTGTTTTCGACATTCAGTAAATTTTCTATAAAAACCCAAGTTTTTTCCAAAAAAAATAAAATTTGCAGAAAATAGTACGCAGAATTGGTAAAAATTTGATTTTCGACTAAAAATCTCGTTTACAAAAATAGATTTTGAAATCAAACTATTTTATATGATATGCAAAACATTGTTGGTAATTTTTAATTTTTTAAGAGTAATTCAACTGACAACTTTCTTGACAAAACGCTTTAATCTAAAAACAAATTGACAGACGGGATGGAAAGTTATCAGTGTGGGTTGCATCCCAGCCTCTTGTTGGGTTTAATGGTTAGCCCCGCAAAACAAAATGTAATGTTTCTCCTTCTTCTTTTGAAAATCCTGTGTCATAAACATGTGAAAGTTTGGGAATGCGAACGATTATCAGTTATTAACCTTTTGGGAATTATATCCAGAAAATGATAATCGATACTTCTTTAATTACTCCAAAATATTAATTAAACTTAATTCCGGAAAATTTGTCCAGTTATTTCTTAATTTTGATGTCATGACAATATTATTGTTACGCCTATCATCATAGCTTGTCCTAAAACTCCAAACGTCTAAACATAAACTTTTTCTACAAAACGTGTTTCGGATCAGAGGCGTAAAATAAGTACGTTCTATAGTTCGATTTTCATATAAAATAAAAGTATATATAATAACTACCATGAAGTGAAACAAAGCTTTCATTTTTTAAGGATCAAGAAAAATGATTTAGCTAGGCGCGTGCAGTGCCAATTACTTTCTTTTTCCTTTTTCTTATCATGATGGAGAGATCTGTTGAATGGGAAACAAAACAAAATATGAAAAAGGATACAAAACACACAACAACAAAAAATCCCATAAGAGTCAAAGGATAACATAATGCGTCATCGTAACACTTGTGCAAAAAAGCAAAAAAAAAGGATAAGTAATGCTATGCGCTCTCTCTCAATAGGCATTGTGTTTCGCCAATTTCAATTTATCTGAAAGATTACAATCTCCTCCATAAATATTCTCTCTCTTTGTGTATATCTACTTTGGTATCGTAATGTATTGAATTTCACGGTTCATGCTTCAGATCCGATTTATGGGCCGAACAAATTAGCAGATGGGATTACGGCAATATAAGAGCTATCGCTCTAGCTCTGCGGACATACGACGAAGCAACGAACGCCCGGCCCAGCCCAGCTCGGCTAGGCTCGACCGACCCCCATCCCAAACGCGATGTATATAGTTGAATTGGGAAAATGATTAATTCTTTTTTGTTCTTGGTTTTATCCGAATCCGAATAATGTACCTATGGTCCTCAACCTATATAAGGATGTGAAGAGGAAGTCCTACAAAATATGTATGCTGGAAAAAAAGGGAAAATGATTCCCGAAAATGAATTGTAAGCACGAAATGCTTATGAATGCAATATGAAGGACGATGTGAAAGAAGTGTTGGACCGATAATAATGGCATTTTTATAAAACAATAGCAAGGACGAAAAAAAGGAAATTTTTGTATATTAGGGAACACGCTATAATTTAGTAGGCAAGCAGGCGGCATGGCAGTAGGTCGTACAGTACTGTACCGTACTCCTTCTCTACTATTTTTCTTTTGTTTTCAATTGAATTTTCTGAAGAACTTGGAGTTCCTGCTGCTGCTGCTCCTGAAAAAAGTATTATACTCTCTTTGATCAGATAGGTAGTTTAGTTAAACAAAATCTCATGTATTTTCATGTATGAAGGTACATGTCGTTACTTTTGTTAGGGAATTTTATCTGAAATTGCTTTACAAATATTTTTGAAAGGGAAACACGAAATTGCTTGAGAGACTGATTTTTCTTTTTATTTTAAGTGAAGTCAATAACTTTCTACTTAAGGAAATAAACAAAAAAGAATAAAAGACGGGAAGAGAAGAGAGAAAAAAGGATATAAAATAAAACGGATTTCAGCGCAAGGATCCTGAAGTTGACATTTCAATTTGCAATCATTTCGGATATGTATACTTTTGCGTATATACGATATCCGTTTGTGTTACAAGTATGTATGTAGGGGTACGAGCGTGATGAAAATACTGATTTTTTCCAAAATTCTGATAAACTCTCAAAAACAATATGATTTATACGTAAATTATGTGCGGAGCATGAATTTGTACATTTGTAGGTCTTAAAATCGTGTATTGTGTTATTGGAGTTAAACCAATTGATGAAAATGGCATGTTGTGTACCTATGTTTGTATTTGTGGGTTGATGGGATTAGGAATGTGACAGTTGTCGAAGTATCAGTGAAATATTTTATTAGGGATTTTGGATGACCCGGAAATATTAATTTGTCCTATTTTACTTATTGACACTTGTGGCGAGTAGTGACCTAAAATTGTATTTGTTAAAAGACGTTTTAAAAAATGTGTACAAATTCAAAAAATTAGTTGACTTTTTAGAGCTAAGACCACACTATTGTTGACCTAAAAGAATATAAAACGTTGGCTGTTGGTCATTTAACATAAATCCATAAATAAAATGTGCATTACAATTATGTGCAGTCATCTCATCAATAGGTCAATACTTCAATACAAATAGCTTCATAAAAATAGCGGTGCTTTTGATTTTATAATTAAAAAGTGTTTAAAATTCAATTTTTTTTATTTTTTGTTAAGTGAATATTTTACTATATAAAGTTTTAAGAATTTATTACATCCTAGCATATAAAAAATTAATAAATATTAGCTCAAAACTAAGCAATAGGACGGTCAAGACACTGCACCGAAGAAATTCGAAAACTGCGTTTGGAGAGAAAAACCTACCAAAATGTTCAAGACATCCTAGGGTGATCAGCAAAAATGGTCATTATTGTCTTAAAATGGCAAAATAATCCGAAAAAGCGATTCCCATAAAGGATGGCTACTGAAAGAACTGACAGACAAATTGTTCAGTTAGCAAAACACAACCCTTCCATAGGCTCTAGGAAAATAAGAAATGGAATTCAACTGTCTGTTAGCGCTCTTACAATACGAAGACGTCTTTTATAAGCAAAGTTACCAGTCCGAAATCCACGCAAGGTACCATTCTTGACGAAAAGGCATGTGACAAAGATAATGGAGTTTGTAAAAACGTATAGAGATTGGGCAAAAGAGAAATTGAGGAATGTTCTGTGGAGCGATGAAAGCAAAGTCGTCCTCGAATATGTGAGAAGACCCTAAAATGCAGCATACGATCCACGGTACACTATAAAAACAGTGAAGCATGGTGGAGGAAAAACTATGATATGGGCTTGATTTTCATATTACGGGGTCGGGCCTTGATGGAAGATAGGATGTTTCGCTAGCTTTTGTGAACAGAGGTTGTTATTGAAGAGCTCGGATAATCCATAAACAACCTATTTCTTCCAACAATTGTCGAAGATTAACGATCTCTTTAGATACTAGGCAAGAACTCTGGCTCGGTGCTCCTGTGTTCTACAGGTGAATGTTTTTTGCTGTCCCAAGATATGGCTGCACCAAATAAATGCGAATCTCGTATATGATTTTTGGTCAACGCAGCTCCCCTCGCCACGGTCCGTGAAAGTGCACAGCAGAACCCGAGGCAGTCTCTTACTAGCCGTGCCCAAGAACTCCGGCTTTCGCAAACCTCAACTTGGCGAATTTTACGTTTCGACTTGAGCCTGCACCCATACAAGATCTAACTGACACAGGAGCTCAAAGTTCATGACCATAGATAACGCTGTTTGTTCGCTGACTGGGCTTCGAAACGTTTTGAGGAGGACCCCAATTTTGTCCGAAAAATCATCTTTAGTGATGAGGCGCATTTTTGGAATGGCTGTGTTAACAAGCAAAATTTGCAGTATATCGGACGACACCGACCCACACGAGGTTCACCAAGCGGTAATGGATCCTAAAAAGTTACTATTTGGTGTCTATTTTGGGCCGGAACTGTGTCGAAATCGGTCCGTACTTTTTTGAAAACGACGTCAGTGAGGCGGTGGCCATGAACAGCGAGCGCCATGATTGACATTTTGAATGAACGATTCTAAGGTAAGGTTAAATCTCGCAAGGGTGATGTGAATTGGCCACCAACGTCATGCGATTTGACCCCGCTAGACTTTTCCCTGTGTGGTTTCTTGAAGTCACAGGTCTATGCAAATACAGCATAATTGACCGATGCCCTATAAAGGTGAACATAACACAGGCCATCGCTCAAATTCAGCCGGATCTATGCAGAAGATACCTGGTTAAGATACCGATTATCAAGCTTATATGTGATCTGCACCTTGAATCTAGAGTAAGAGATGTGTTTCTCGTCACCTGACATCTGATTTTTGCCTTCTTTATAGCGTCTTGCACTAGCAATAGTTTTTATGTAGCGATTGGTATGCCAGCATTAGCTGAGAGTGGCAGAATGGGTTGTACTGTACCATTTCTGGTGAGTTCATCTGCCTTACAATTTTCTGTAATGTGCCTATGGCCCTATATGCAGAAAAGTCCAGATATTTGATAGCTGTCTGACTGTCCGATAAAAAACGGGTATCAGGTGTCGCTATCACGTTTTCTTTACGACAGGAGAAGACTTCCTTAATCGCCAAAAATTCCGCCTGGAACACGCTACAATGATTGAAAAGGCGGAATGAGACACTTAATTTCAGTCGTTCAGATTACAAACCCCCACCCAACCCATTCATTTCTTTTTGATCCATCTGTGAAAAAGTTTGTTGACTCGTCCTACAAGAATGCACTTTTCTTCCAGAAAGATATGCGAAAAACATAGCCTTGCAGCTTGTGTGCTAAGTTTATCAATAGGTTTTAGGTAGAGTAAAGTATCCAGTGCCGCAGATAGGTCGTGCTAAGCCATCCATAGAAAAGCTGAACGTTGGTCTTCATTTAGTTTGTCGAAGCTTATAGCTTTTTCTTAAGCAATCCACTATACTGCAATTGTACAGTAAAATCGGTTAAATTATCGATTTGTATTTCTAACCAATGCATGTTTGAATTTGTAAGCCCAACTTATTACCCTTGCTTTTTTGCAAGGAAAGAGACGTACAGTAGCTATTTCGACTTTTTCTTGTATATTACGTTTTAAATTTCGCTTCGTCTGAAAACAAAAATGGCATTTTCTAAAAATTATATTAGCTTGTTGAGATGCTTTCCTAAAATCACTAAATCAGAGGTATTACTCTGCATCCAGACCAGTTAGGATTTCATTTACCACCAGGGTCCATAAGAGAGGGGATAGAACATCACCTCACAGTGTCCCTCTGCTAACAAATTTTCTAGCAGAAGAGTTGCCCAGTTTTTAGTTAACTATTTTCTTTGACAGCATTAAATGAATCAACTCCCCAAGCGAACCCTCTATACGGTCAGAAATGTGATTGAGACAAATGTAAGTGATATACATTTTAGTGGGAGCTTAACCCCTATTTATTTCGTTTAATATAAGTTATAAGTAGAGTTTAAAAATCAATTAAGTATAACCTTATAACTATGAGTGGGTGTATTTCAAAAATAGCTTGAAGTCTTAGGTGCTGATAGTAAAATCTAATTTATTTAGATTCGAATTCCCCATCTGAAGCATATTGGTTAGAGGTTCGTTATGCCCGTAGGAGGTATGCGATGTAGAAGAAGAAGATGCGAGAGTTTCTCAGGTTACGGGTAAGTAACCTGAGAAACTCTCGTAAGTAACAAAATCCAGTTTTAGTGAGGCAAGCGTCTTGTAATTATTTTAAAATTCTTTAGACCTACTTTAAGCAAAACTTAATGCAATTTTGGGCTTATGAATTATTTCCTTAATAAAAAAAATAAATTAGGTGGCGCAACAGTCCGTTTGAGAAGTAGGGCCTAGTGACTGACAACTCTCAACCATTCCTGTGTGCGAGAACTGTTGTCAGGAATGGAATGGAAGGGACCTACAGTTTTAAGCCGAATTCGAACGGCAAATTTAAGAAAGCAATTTTCATGACAAGAATTACTCTTGGAGAATTTGTCAATTTTTCGCAAAAGGCAGTACCCGTGAAAAAACGTTAGGTGGCACAGGCAGGGATCGAACCCAAGACCATGAGAGTTGTTTTAATATGTTGACGAAGAAAGCATTTCCTTATGTTGCTCTTAAAGCATTTATTGGTACAACAAATATTGTAAAAAAAGGTTTGTGAAGGGATTATAGCTTCTAGGTACGAGTTAAGATAGAACGAATCAAGGGGGAAGTGATCAAAAGCTAAAAGAATTTGTCGTCAGAAGGTTACTATAACCTAAGAATATTGCTTTTTAAGTTCGTTGTGTTGACGATATTTCACCGATCTTTGAAATAAGGCGACATTATGCCGTATTTACACACACACCTAGATGTTAAGGTTTTTAAGTTAAGTGTCCAAAGGGACATGGAAATCTCCTGATCAATCAACTGTCAGAACCAGATTGACCACATTGCGATCGACGCAAGACACTTCTCCAGGATATCCGAACTTTCCAAACGTCCAACATTGAGAGGAGAAAGGAACACCGGCTGCTTAGCTTGAAAAAAAGAGAGCACGAGAATTGCGCGATCGAGAAGATAGAGGAATGTCACAACAGAAATGAGGTTTGTAAATTTTACCAAAACTTAAAAAAATAACTCCCAAGGGTACAAGCAACGAACCGGAGCATTTAAAGGCGATCAGGGGAACATCGTAGTAGAACCAATGTCTATTTTTAGCATCCCTGTCAAACTTATCCGTTTGTGCAGAATGACTATTGAGAATACACGCTGCTCTATAACAAGGTCGGAAAAGATCTCATTGATGCATTTGATGTCAAAAAAGGTTTTAGACAAGGCAATGCACTGTCATGCGACTTCTTCAACATCGTTCTGGTAAGAATTGTGCAAAACTCAACCATCAACACTAGAAACACAGTCTTCCACAAGTCCATCCAATTACTCGGATACGCAGATGATATTGACATAATTGGAAGATCAAAGCGTGATTTCAGTGGAGCGTTTTTGAGCATTGCGACGGAAACGAAGAAGATGGGTTTAGTGGTCAATGAGGGCAGGACCAAGTATATGCTGTCATCAAAAAAGGATATTGGACAACGACGTCTTGGAAAAAGTGTGACTATGGACAGCTATAACTTTTAGGTAGTTAAGGACATTGTCTACCTAGGCACCGCTATTAACACAGAAACCGACACCAGCCCTGAAATCAAACGAAGAATAACTCTTGCAAATCGCTGCTTCTTTGGACTTAGAAGGCAATTGAGAAGTAAAGTCCTCTCTCGAGCATCTAAAATCACCATATATAAGACACTCATCATACCGGTTCTCATTTATGGCGCTGAGGCCCAGGCCTCAAACCCTGTCAAAGAAAGACGAGAGCGTCTTAGGATTCTTCCAGAGAGACATTCTTTGGGTAATTTTCGGTCCCGTACGCATAGATGTAGAATGCAGGAGAAGATATAACGACGAACTGTACGGGCTGTACAGCGACACAGACCTAGTTAGCAAAATTAAAGTCCAACGGCTTAGATGGCTAGGTCATGTAAAGCGAATGGACATCAACGCTCCAGCCCAAAAAGTCTTCGAATCCAATCCCGAGGGACGGCGCAGTAGAGGAAGACCGCGACTCAGGTGGCTCTAGCTGGGTGCAGGCCTCAACCAACTTGGCGTGAAACTGGAGACAACTAGCTAGGGACCGAGGTGGCTGGAGACGCATGTTGGTTGAGCCCCTGGTCCGCCCCGGACTCTAGCGACTAAAGCCGGTGACAGTCGATGACCGGCAATGTAATATTCTCGCTGATTGGGTATTTGAAGTTATTCAAAGTAATCTGGATTTTCATACAAAAAACAATCTTTATTAATATGGCTCATTTTTACATAGAAGGCTATGTTTAAGAAAAACTATTTTGTTTGCTGCTTAGAAATGAAGTCCTTTTTTATTTAAAATCTTTGTATATTCGTACACAAAGGGTGTTGTTTTAGACGAGTGGTATTCATTCATAGTACATAGTTTTAGGTATAGTCTCTTTGCAAACTGCCATACTTGTTTTATATTTAATTAGGCTTGATATTTCATAAGGCGTTGGCTTATTCTTGGACATCATTTGCAAATTGTGCAAATTTATTATCAAAATAATGGTTTGAACAAATCTCACTCAACGTCCGTAGAGTTCGCACCGACAACCCTAGGTGCAGTGGAGCAGAGTATCGGAGAAAACCCGAATGTGTATATCCGTCATCCTGTGAAACAATTTTAGTTATGCCCATTGCCCATCTACTTTATGCGGGTGGATTTTGGTCTGCGGGCTTGCAAAATCAAACTCATACAAGAATTAAAGCCGAACAAAAATCAATCTTGTAGCTCCTTATAAAAAAAAGATCGTGCTAAATAACACCACTGAACTATTGGAGTTATGTGAAGTCGGAATTTTTTAGAGACCGCTGCGGCACCCACTTGCCGGAAATTATTTTTAGAACGTAATCGCAAACCCTTATATTTTTAATAAAGCTAGATTCTTGTTCAATGAATTAAATGATATGCGTAATATTTCTTCTTCAGGGCAACGGCCCAGTCACTGATAAAGCTTCGGTTCCCACCGATCACCGAAATCTAGCATCAGTGAGCGTGGTTAGTAGAAAGATGGGCGACCGTCCCGAAACCTACCGCGTGCTGTTGTCATGTGTTTTCTTTCTTTCTGTTGTTTTTTCTCTTCTGTCCTTCTGTCTTGTATTAATGTCTTGTGTTGTTATCACCTTACATAGCCTAGTTGAAACACACGTTTAAAACTAACAACGATTAAATTTTGACTCTTTCCGAAAATGTGTTTCGAAAAATTAATTGATGGGCCTAGAATACTTTCATATTGGCCTACTGCATTCAGGAAATGAAGTAGTTAGTTCTTAATTGATGGGTCTAGAATACTTTCATATTGCCCTACCGCCTTCAGGAAATGAAGTAGTTAGTTCTTAAGGCTTATTTTCGGACCTATATGATCTCCCGAGCCACTTTAAAGATAAAATTGATTGAATTCTGATTTTTAACATCCCTTGTTGTCGGGAAATTCAAATCCTTCAACATTTTAATTCTTCTCCCATGACATACCATATTAATAAGCTATTGTGCCTATCTTTTGACCTAGACGAACCGACACGACCTTTCAAAGTGTAAGATTAATCACATTATATGGGATATCCCGCCCCCTGTCATGCCCTTAACAACAATGTTAAACAATAGAATTACCTTTTCTAAGGTTTTCGATTTACAGCAGAATTTGGGCATGCTAAGGATAATAAATAAGCTTATACCCTTTAAAGATCTGCATCATAAACCAAATCATACCTTCAATCTCCAAATATACCCATAGATAAATAATTGCTTACTCCTATATAACTTTTCATCTGTCAAAGCAAACAATTTGAAAAGAAACCTCTAATTGGCAAACCCCAAATTTAAATATTAGATTTATTACAATAATACACCGAAAAAAAAACGTTGGTGATATCAATCAATATTCTTGGTTAATTTGGCGTCAACCAAGAATCATTCTTGATTTCACTATGATTGCGTGATTAATTCTTTTATCAAAACTTTACAATGAACGGTGTTGATTTCGTAATCGATGCATCACCCCTAATAGTTTTTTGACAATATTTGTGCTACACTGAGTATTTTCGTACTCAAACGATCATGGCTGTTGTACTTCTGAAAAATTATTTTTGAGTATGACCGTGATGAATAAACAACTCTTGTGATAGTTTAACCATGTACGTTGTTGAATGAATACCTTTATTTAGAAACACGTTCATAGTCAAATGACAATGTTCAGGATTGAACTATAATGTTTCCGTTATTCGTTAACTACGTTTATTGTACACCTACTACGACGGTGATCGCTTAATAATGCTTATTTCATTGTTAAACGATAATGTTCAGGCTTAAACTATAATGTTTCTGTTATTCCTTAACTACGTTTATTGTACACCAACTACAACTGTGATTGCTTAACAACGCTTATTTCGTAGTCAAATGACAATTTTCAGGCTTAAACTATAATGGTTCCATTATTTTTTAACTACGTTCCAATACAACTGTGATTGCTTGACAACGCTTTATCTTCAGTAGTTTTTTGGTTTTATACTTACTTTAAAATCTGTGAACTCTAAAAAAGGTAAAATAAAAAGTTGATTTTCATTTAATTTAACTGTTTTTTTTTTTATTTCCTTGATTTTTAATCAATGTTCTTAAAGAACAAAATACAAAATAAACACATTATTCAAAAAAAACTTTAAAAGTATAACATTTTTCATACTAGAGTTTGAAAGCAAAGACACAAGAGGCCCATTAAATTCATTAATAATATAAATAAAATAATTTTGAAATCTTAAAAGTTCTAAAACGTTAAAATGATCAATGTAACTGGATATTATTATTTTTTCACATATTATAGATGGAACATTTTTTAACAAAATAGTACAATTAATTTTATAATCATTAAAAATACTAATATAATTATTACTTTCAGTAAGAGAATTGTAACTTATCACGTCATTTAAATACATTTTTTAAGAAGAAGCTTTTTTTGAAACTCAAAATTAATGATTAAAATTTCTGACTTACTCTTTTTCCACTTTTTTTGTATTATAATTATTATGTCCAAACACCAACTGACGACGACCTTTTTCCAGTTCTTATTTGGAACTCTAGATATTATTAAAGATGCTAAGCAGAATGACGAAGTTAAAATCTTTTGTAAGGTTTCTGAAAATAATATTTATTCGCATTAAGTGGTACAAAAAATACAAATGTAATTGTAATTGCATTGAAAAAACAAAAATATGATAAAAGTTTTCGACTTACCCCTTTTGCGATTTTTTCAATATAATTTTTATGCGTTCACTTCAATGTTCAAACACCAACTACAACTGATGACGACAAGCCGATGTTGAAATTTTAACACTGGAAAAATAATTCCGTTATCTATGAAACGCGTCCTAATGATCACGTACGTTGTTGACCATACTGGAACCATTCTCAATTGTAACAATGTTCGTGATGGAAGTTTTATATTCGTGTTAACTGCACTATTATGGATGTATTAAGCTACTCTTACATTTCAACAAATAATTTAATGACAACAAATCAGATTCTCATTTGGAAAATGATAATTACAAAGCTTATTTAAATATTGATTTATTGCAAGGTTGGAGGAAAAGGAAATAAATGGGATGGACTGTGTTTTTTCATAAATATTATGCATCTGTTTTTTTTTCCAATTTCTAAATGTACAAATAGTGTATGATTGATTTTAGGCTACAACAGTTTTTAAAGAAAGTTCTATGCTCTCTTTTTAGTTGTAGACGGGTTTAAACAATGCGGTTTTTAATGGCATGAACAAATCTCTATATATTCCTCACTCAATTTGTGTGTACAAAACTAAGACAAAAACGTTTTGATTTAAGTCCACTCTCACAATAGGAAAATAATAACCCAGACATAAAATTATTTTAGATTATTTAAAATTTTTTGGTAACACACACAGTCAAGCTTTATTAAAGAGAAAAAAAAAGAAAATGTTTTAAATAAACTAAAAAAGTCATCATAAAATATGTTAAACTTAATAACAAAATTTCTGCTTAAATACATATGTACCTATGTATATATCAACCCAAATAGATTTGAGAATTTTGGCTTGCGAATTAAACATAAAGTAAATAATGTAATGACAGTGCATGAGTGTGACCCTGATTATGGTTACAATTACATAGGTACCTAATGTCCGTTTTGAAATATGAAGGACAGCAAATTAAATTCAAAATAAATCACTTTTTTAAAATTATGATATTTTGATGCACTGTAAGTGGCTGGTTACAATGATTAAAAAAGAGTTTATTCTCAAAAGAAAAAGAGTGATTTTTAGAAAGAAAAAAAGGAACAGAAAAAATCCATTTTCTTACAATTATCCTTTCTATTTTGAGAACTAGTTCTATTTTATATATATGAAACCAGCAACTTAAGTATTACATATATTTTTTTTTATTAATGAAATAAAATATTCGATATTTTTTGACTCAGTTGATACAGGGCCTAAATTCATTTTAAAATCTAATATATTGCCAATGACCAGCGTTACCACTTTACTTTGAGAAATTTCAAATCCACTTTCTACTTCGCATCATTTCCAAAATATTGAAATCTACATTATTTCTAAAACTACTGCAATTCTACAAAAAAGGGAAAAATCTATTTGTTTTTCGGTATATCACAAAAGTACACGAATTTTATGAAAAGCTTGTGTGTGCATTTGCAGAATTTCCCTACTCTTCTTCTTCTACTTTTTCCAATTTATTATATAATTTTTGTTGGGCGATAATCCTTCGCCTGTAGGTACCTCTTTTTTCTTCTTTTCTGCTTGTTTTTGTTAGGTATTTCTGGTAAGCGGTGCTAAAGTAATACACTATACATAGATTAATATAAAAAAAATTTAATTAAGGAAATCTACTTCTATTTTTTCTCAATCTACTTCGCCTTTTTCCTCAAATATACTTCGACTTTTTTAAAAAGTGGTAACGCTTACGAATATTGTTCCCCAAACAAAAACTACCGAACTTTTCACACTGGAATGAGCAATAGACACAAAATAATGCCGTTATCGATAAAGCGCGTCCTTATGATCACGTACGTTGTTGACCAACTGGAATCATTCTCAATTGTAACAATGTTCGTGATGGAGATAATATGATCGTGTTTACCGCAGTATAAAGCTACTCTTACATTTCAACAAAAGATTTTATGAAAACAAATTAGAGAATTACAAAGTTTATTAAAATATTATCAACATTTTTACGAGGTGCACGAATTTTAATTTT
>NC_079147.1:273770055-273923283 GCF_945859685.1 Eupeodes corollae
TTAGAAGAAGCATATTGACTTTAGTCCAACTCGATTGGTAAGAAATTAAGTTAAAAATATGTTTTCTTTTGGTTTTCTAAAACGATTTTATTAACTTCCCATAGAAAGTTATTGTAATGGGTCCGATTTGTCAAAATGAAAATGTTGACATTTTTCGACGTTTCAAGTTCCCTAGAGTCTAAATAAAAGATTTTTAGAAAGATGTCTGTGAGTGCGTGTGTACGTACGTTCGTACGTCCGTACGTTCGCGACGTTTTTTTCGTCGTCCATAGCTCAAGAACCAGAAGAGATATCGATTTCAAATAAATTTTGTTATACAGAAAATAAAGCAGTAAGATGCAGAAAGGGCTCTCAAGACAAATGCGTGGGTGGTTTTTTTACCATAGCAGTTTGAGAAAAAGGAGAAAATTTTGGTTAACCTTAAATATCTTACGAACCAAAAAAGCTTGAGACTTGAATTAAATTTTATATAATAAACTGTAATGTGATACCAAACAAGTATATTTTTTGGAAAAATTCCATTAAACGGTTTTTTTTTTATAAATCGAAAAAAAACTGAGAAAAAAAAATTGTCACCTCCAACATTTTAAAACTAAAATATGATTTCATCTCCAAAACAATTTTGTGCAACGAAAAATAATGTTTTTGACATCTGATAAAATTTTGAGAAAAATCGAATTGACAGTTTTTTTTTTATAAAAAATAAAAACCAAAAAAAAACATTACTCAAAATTGGTAAAAATTGAATATCGATTCAAATATCTTTTCAAAAACTTGAAATTTGGGCTTCAATCTTCTTTTATCTTAGAAGAAATATTGTTTTTAACATTCAGTAAAATTTTGAGAAAAATTAAATTGACAGTTTTTTTACAAAAAAATAAAAACTTAAAAGAAAATTTAACAAAAGTTTGGTAAAAAACTGATTTTCGACTCAAATATCTCTTTTAAAACTTTGATATATTGGCTTTAATTTAGTTTTATCTTTCAAAAAATATTGTTGTCAACATTCAGTAACATTTTGAAAAAAATTCGAATTGAAAATATTTTAACAAAAAATTAAAAACCGAAAAAAATTAACAAAAGTTGTTAAAAAATGATTTTCGATTCAAATATCTTTTCAAAAAATTGAGTTAATAGCTTCTTATTAATTTTTAGTTATAAGAAATATTGTTTTCAACATTAGGACAAAGTTTGAGAAAAATCGAATTAACAGTTTTTTTTCAAAAAAATAAAAACCTAAAAAAATATGTATAAACGTTGGTAAAAATTGATTTTCGGATCAAATATATTTTTTAAAATTGTAGTTATTGGCTTCAAACTAATTTATTTTATAAGAAATATTGTTTTCAACATTCGGTAAAATTTTGAAAAAAATCGAATTGACAGTTTTTGTACAAAAAATTAAAAACATAAAAAAAATTAACAAAAGATGGTAAAAATTGATTTTCGACTCAAATATCTTTTCAAAAATTTAAAATATTCTCTTCAAACTTATTATATTTCACAGAAAATATTGTTTTCGATATTCAGTAATTTTTATATAAAAATCCAACAGTCCGATTTTTCATACAAAATAAAATCTACAAAAATAGTACGTAAGTTTGGTAAAAATTGATACGAGTACATATAGGACAAACTTTTAAGCAAGACAAATCGACAGACGTTATGGGAAGTTATCAGTGTGGGTCCATGCCACCCTCTTTTTTTAAAAATGAATAAAGTGTTTGCAACGATCCTTTGAGAACTAGGCCTAATGACTTAGAATTCTCAACCATTCATGTGTGCGAGTAATGTTGTTACGGAAAGGAGGGGACCAACAGTTTGAAGCCGATTCCAAACATCTAAGTTGAAAAAACATGAGATTAAAATGTACTGTCATGTCATTATTTATGGAACTCGATTTTTTTTGCATGACCAACACGGGTACGCTTGCAGAAGTCCAGACGCTGAACCAAATTTTCGACGGCTTTCAAGCATATATCGGCCGATACTTCTGCAATTGTATTGAGGAGTCCAAAAAAATAACAAACACATGCTTGGTCCAAATTCGAAGTAAATTGACCTACTGCAAAAGTTAATGTTCCAAAAACTGACAAATAGAATGACATTTTTGCTTTCACTGCTAAAAGACCAACATTTTAAAATAATATAGTAATAAAAGAAAAAGATTTCAAATTCATCAATTTTCGCTTATTAAATAAGAAATTTGCAACTTAGTTTCATCATTTTAGTTCTTAGGTTTTTGTTTGAATATTCATAAATAAATAAAAAACATAAGAAAAGCTCATCCCTACCATATGGCTTATCGAACAAAACAACAAAAATAAAATACATTCATAATTAGTTAACCTAACATAAGGATTGAATGAAAAAATAAAGCCTTAAAGCTATAAATAAATACATTTTCAATTCATTATTGCAATTTCGATTGTCTCATATTTTCAGTTAAAAAAATAAGGGGCCAGTTAAAGCTATCACTGAAATCGACCCGGAAATTTTTTTCAATCGATATTTGACAGTATTTTTCTTTGATTAGAAATGAAAATCATACACTGATCTATCAGAAATCACACAAAGAATTTTTTTGGAGGTAAAAAAGTTTAGTTGCACGTTTTTGTTTTTCGCTAAAAATGCATTTTTCCTGAACAGCTGATACTTTTGTGTTAAAAACTGAAACGAATTATTCCATTGAATTGTGTTCCAATTTCACAATATTCAAATGAGATTCCAGTTATACATTTTCGGTGGATTTTAATCCGGACATTTTTTTTCAATGACAGAAAGTTTTAATGAAAGCTATAAACGACCTGGGAAAAAATTCCAATGTTTGTTTTCATGATGAAATCCAATGATAGCTATAACTAGCGCCTATTACAAATGTTTGTAATTCTTGATTAAAGTTCTCGATGGCTTAGATTCTTCGGGAAAATTGTTTTTAAAAAGTTCCTCAGCAGTTAGTAAGGCATTTACCGTTTCTACCTTGAGTGAATTTTTGTTTTTATCTTTTATAAGGCTAACACCTGAAAATTGTCTTGCTGCTGTAGCACTACTATGAGGCAAACTGATTAAGGCTCCAGTTATAGCTATCATTGGTTTTCATAATTGCAAACAAACATTGGAACTTTTTTGGCAGGTCGTTTATAGCTTTCATTAAAAATTTCTGTCATTGAAAAAAAATTTCCTGATTGAATGCCACCGAAAAATGTTTACTGACAGAAAACTGTCATTGGAATTGTGTGAAATTGGAACACAAATCAGTGGAACGATTTGTTTCATTTTTGAACATAAAAGTATCAGCTGTTCAAGAAAATGAATTCCCGTCCGGAAAATAGAAAATACGTTTTTAGAGAAATTAATGCGTAATTAGCCTTTTATTCTTAAAAAAAATTCTTTGTGTGATTTCCGATTGATCAGATAATAATTTTCATTTCTAATCAAGGGGAAAACCCGTCGGATGATAGCTATAACTGATACTTAATGAACCGACGAATTTTTTTAATTAGAGGAAATATTAAATTAAATCATTATTTGCGTTCTTTATTTGAAATATAATTGCATGGCCGAGGCGGCCAAGCAACTCAACCATTTCGTGAGATAACACTTTCTCCAAACTTGGTATTGCAAAGAATTGGTTGTGACATTAGCTGTGTGGCTTGTGGTGCCCTCCTGTTGGAACTGTTTTTTTTTAGGGTTACTGCCTCGAGGAGTTGACAAATTCTCCAAGAGTAATTCTTGTCATGAAAAGTGTTTTCATAAATAGGTCTTAAAACTGTAGGTTCCCTCCATCCCTGATAATACTACTCGCACACAAGAATGATTGAGAGTTGTAAGTTACTAGGCCCTAGTTCTCAACGGACTGTTGTGCCACCCAATTTATTTTTTTAACGATGACGAAACAATTCAGTCAGAAATGAGAATCATTTTTATGTTGTTGCTCAGCCAATTAACGAACATGCAACGGTGGTCAAGCGGCTTCAGTTCGTGCGTCAATTTAATCTTGTAAGGATGCAGGCCAAGATCTTTTCGTAAAATTCGCAACAACGCCCTCACGGTGGTCCCCAACACTTGAGAACGACGAGTGAGAGACACATTTTTGCTTTTGCAACTGAGCAAAATTCTCGATACTACGGGCACTTCTTTGTCTCACTGGCAAGCTAATATTGTGTACTTTGCCTGTGGATTCTGCACGTTGATCTGCTAGGACGATTATGACAACCATAAATTGGACGTAGCGCTCTTAATGTTGAGGCCACTGATTCCGAATTTCGGTAGTAAATTTTATATATATAAATATAAATGACTACAGCGCGAATTGTTGCAAGCATCGATTGACTTGAGGTAATTTTCGACTACTTTTTGATTGTCACATATTGGGCAGTTTCTCAGCCATAAATTAACGTGTGTTGGTTTTAAAGTTCTCAAGAGTTAGAGATTTATCACAAAAATTCCAGCGGTGTCAAATCACATGATAATGGTGTCCAGTTGATATCGGTACAAAGAGAAATTACGCTTCTAGAAAATGTCTCTTGCAATAAAGCCATATTCGCTCGACTTGTGTGGCATTTGGCATGTGGTCCCGTTTTTTGAAACCACATATTCTCCAAGTCGTATATTCTTCAATAGCAGGCATACAAAATTTGGTTATTATACTCGTATGACAGTAATGCTCTGAATTGACGGTGACAGTCATTAAATCGTGGTCGTTTACGAAGGAGGAAGGTCCAACAACGGCTCCAGACCAAAGCTTTAACTTTCTGTGGATGTAATGGCCTCTCTTCAATTACTTGAGGATTCTCAAAACCACAAATATGACAATTTTATTTATTAACACAACCACCGATTAAGAAATGTGCTTTGTCGCTGAAAAAAACTTTGTTTCGAAAAATCAACGTCCACCGTCTGTTGTTCAAGCACCCATTTGACGTATCTACGACCAAACGTTGTGGATAGTCAGCTGAACTCTATGTTGGTGCAGGTATAGATCTAAATGTAAAATACAAAATAATGTGCAGTAAGACAGTCCCAATTCCTGAAAACGACGAGGAGTTAACACATTCGGGTCCTTCGCAACACTTTCACTTACAGCAGTGATATTTTCAGTGGTACGAGTGAAAAGATGATGTACAGGCCTAATATTATTTGTACCCAATCCAGTCTCTTCAAATTTCTTCAAAATTGTTTACCATAATATCCTATTAAAGCACGATATGTAGCTGTGGCAGAATCACCATTTTTAATAATTTGTATTGCACTATTTAAGCGATCCACTTTAGTAAATGTCAGACTTTCAACTGCAAGAAAAATAGGTTTTTACAACTTAGTTTGCAAGATGTCGAACTCCAGCCCTATACTTTCGAAGCCGCAAAATTGAGAACCCGTTACAAAAATATAAATTATACAAGTGAAACAGAAAATGGTAAAAATGTATTTACTGCTCAAAATGTTTTAAAAACAAACAAAAAAGTTGATTATGAGTTTGTTTGGTTTGGTTTGTAGTTTAAAGCAAAAAGGTTCACTTCTGGTTTTAGGGATTGCCGATATCATTATTTCGCTTAGTTCATTATGGAAGTAATTCTTAATTCAGAGGTCATGTTGAAAATGCTTGTACGTTAATCTACTTTGCTTATCTAAAATTTGGTCGTGAAATATTATTTTTTTGCAGTTTTTAAGATGCGAAGCAATTTAAAATGCTAGCAGCAATACTGGTTGGTTTATTAACTTCTTCATGTAGCCAAGATGACTTTACTGCAAGTGTTGTTCATCGGTCTTCTTGCCTCTTCAGCTTTTCTCCCAAGTGAGTCTTGAAGGAAATAAGGGGTCTTACCAGAACACACAACACTTTTATTGTTTAACCTTTTATAATTCTTAGTGTCTCCAATACCATTTCTCATTTCTTGCAAACTGTCCAGTTCCATTTCGGAAAATCAATATTTTTGACTTTCTAGTGTTTAGCTTTAAATTCCATAAGTCAAAATATGTTTGGAGTTTATTGATCATCAGTTGCATCATATTCGTATTGTCAGCCTATATTTCTAAGTCATCCGGATACGAGTACATCAGAACTTTGATTTTAGTTTCCACATAAGATATACTCGTAAATCTGGTAGGTGTACCCTGAGGTCATTCAAGAAGAAAGAGAAAAGGAGTGGACTGAATAGGTAGCCTTGATTTACTCCACTTCTGTTTGAAACCATTAGAGCTGAAAGTTTTTCGTGATAAAGCTGTTGTAGTGTTTTGGGCATATTCACAGACAGGTCCTAATTCGACAGTTTGTAAAATAAGGCTTTCAATCAATATTGTAAAAAGCTGCTTTGAAGTCTTCAAAAAAGGCATATAGTTACGGAAAGTTCTCTAGATGGTATCTGGCAGTACTTTTCAGGATGAAGATATTGTCTTCTGTGGAGTAGCACTTTAATCCGTCTTGGTTTTCACTGAGTAGATTATTTTTAACTTCCCATAGGAAGTTATTGTAATGGGTCCGATTTGTCAAATTGAAAATTTTGACATTTATCGACGTTTGAAGGTCCCTAGAGTCGAAATAACAGATTTTTAGAAATATGTGTGTGCGTGCGTGTTTACGTACGTTCGTACGTCCGTACGTTCGTGACGTGTTTTTCGTCGTCCATAGCTCAAGAACCAGAAGAGATATCGACTTGGAATAAATTTTGTTTATACAGAAAATAAGGCAGAAAGATGCAGAAAAGGCTCTCAAGACAATTGCGTGGGTAGTTTTTTACCATAGCAGTTTGAAAAAAAGGTAAAAATTTTGGTTAACTCTTAATATCTTACGAACCAAAAACGTTAGAGACTTGAATTAAATTTTATATAATATATTGTAACGTGATATCAAAGAAGTATATTTTTTGAAAAAATCCATTCAACGGTTTTATTTATAAATCAAAAAAACTGAAGAAAAAAAATTTGTCACCTCCAAAATTTTACGACTTAAATATGATTTCATCTCCAAAACAATTTTGTGCAACGAAGAATAATGATTTTGACATCTGATAAAATTTTGAGAACAATCGAATTGACAGTTTTTTTTTTATAAAAAAATAAAAATCTAAAAAAAAGCGTTACTCAAAGTTGGTAAAAAATTGAATATCTTTTCAAAAACTTGAAATTTGGGCTTCAATCTTATTTTATCTTATAGAAAATATTATTTTCAACATTCTGAAAAATGTTGAGAAATATCGTATTGAAAGTTTTTCTACAAAAAATTAAAACCTAAACAAAAATTAATAAAAGTTGGTAAAAATTGTTTTTCGACTCAAATATCTTTTCAAAACTATAAAATATTGGCTGCAAACTAATTTTATTATATAAGAAATATTGTTTTTAACATTGGATAAGATTTTCAAAAAAATCGAATTGACGGTTTTTTTTTTACAAAAAATAAAACTCTAAAACAAAAACAATACTAAAATTTAGTAAAAATTTACTTTCGACTCAAATAGGTTTTCAAAAATTAAAAATATTTGCTTCAAAATTATTTTATTTCACAAAAAATATTGTTAAAAATCGAACAGTCCGTTTTTTTCATAAAAATAAAATTTACAAAAAATAGTATCTACGCAAATTTGGTAAAAATTGATAGGAGTACCTATAGACAAACTTTTAAGCAAGACAAATCGAAAGACGGGATGGGAAGTTATCAGTGTGGGTCGCGTCCCAACCTCTTTTTACCTACTCAATTTATGTGTCTGTAAAGATTTTCGTAACAACGTAAAGAAAAGATATACCTCTAGAGTTTTTTGTGTCCGTTGGATTTGGTTCTGCATATTTTATATTGTTGCCAAATGATTTTCTATTGAAGAACTACATGGCAAGTATTACATTCGTAAAAAAGTTTTGAACTGGAGATTTTAATTAAACATGAAATTACGATGGTAGAAAAGTCGAAAAAGTTGGGTCTGCCTTTTCATTCCGTACGTCCGTCTGTCTGTCCTCGCTTCCACAGCCCAAACCATATTGGGTCGATAGACTTTTAATTTGAACATAACATAAGCTTATTCGCCAAAGAAGTTTTTTTTAAGACATACAAAAATCATTCAAAAACAAAAAAATTGAATTTTCTTAAGCGAACGATTTATTTTTTAAGTTTCTATAAAATTTTCTTTCTCTATTTGGTTTCTTTTAATAAAACAAATATTTTTGTGTTGCTCCAGAAGAGTTCCCCATAGAACCATTATTTTGCTTTTAAGTATTCTCAAGAACTAATCAATCGATTTCAGCCCAACCTCTTATACTACACTGTCTCGATAATATTTGTGATCAAAAATGTCATTGCTTTTATCCATTGATGCTAGCCTTAAAAAACTTATGCATAGAAAATGAATTAAAAAACGACGCTCGAACGGTTTTCAAATAAAATTTTTGAAAATTAAACCAACAAATTATTTGATAAGAAATCTAAAAAATGATAAAAACTTTTTTTTTATATTTTAATTTATAATTTATTATTGAAAAAAAACTGAGCACACAATATCTGTCGTGTTGGATATTTTAAGAAAGAAAGTTATTATTTTTAGAATAATTTTTAGTATATTTTTGAAATTATTATTTTTAGAATAATTTTTAGTTTATTTTTGAAATGTAGTTAAATTTAAAAAAATTAATTAACAAAACCAGCTCTAAAATGAGGTAAAAATTAAGTCTTAAAGTTAACCATTGTTTAAAAATTCGGCTTAAAATATGACAATGTGGATTATTATAAAATAAAAACATTTGACAAGACACAAAGACACAAAGACACATTTTTTTGAGACATCAAAAATGACAACTGTCATCTTAACAATTATAAAAACTTGATCAAAATTTTAAAATGCGCTCAAGTCAAAATATAAGTCAAGAGATTTTGTTTTCTGTCAGATTTACATTCAAGTTTTCAAAAAAAAAAACAATAAAACAGAATATTTCTGTAAATGGTGAAATTAAATTAATTTCAAAACCTTAAAAGAATCTTCTCTAAATTATTTTATTTATTAAAAGTTTCAAAAGAAACTTGTTCTTAATAAATACAAATATACCTTCTTCTTTACGTAATTCTTACAGAAAGCTTTAAAGATTGTTGTTGTTTTTTAAGTAAGATTATGCCACTTTTCCAAATTGGTTAAAGTTAAGCTTTTCAAAATGTAAAGTTTTTGAAGACAATATTTGACAAAGAAAATTCGCCTGAAATTGGTTATGGTTTTGTTGTGATGCGATGGCGATATGGCGGGACTGAGAAGAGGGTGATGCTTTGTCAGATCAGATTAGAGTAATAACAAAATTATGAAGGTTGAAGTTCTTTAAGTTGATTTTACTTTATTGGGTGAGTGGCTCATAACATCATAACAATATATTAGGGGAGATGGGGGATGAAAAAAAC
Source organism: Eupeodes corollae (assembly GCF_945859685.1). Lineage (NCBI taxonomy): Eukaryota > Metazoa > Arthropoda > Insecta > Diptera > Syrphidae > Eupeodes > Eupeodes corollae. The sequence goes on from NC_079147.1 coordinate 273,779,426, forward strand.
AATGTTGTAGTCAAATTTGTTCGTGTTATTTATTAGGGATGTTTGAATATTTGAGAGTATTTTTGTTATATGATAAAATGGATACGCTACAAATTTCACAATAACCGACCCTTAAGTTTGAAGCAACATCATTTCCGGGAAGTAAGCAATATTTTGGTAACAAAAAAACTGTTTTTGGAGAAAAGCTGATGCATAGTCAGTATTTTTATGTAGGAAGAATTCCCAAAAGTTTTGTTTTTTCCCACTTCTTGAGCTGGATCTTAACATCTTTAACTTAAGCTATGAAGCCTATAGAAATTGACAAGTTCGCCTTGAATTTTTTGATTTAAATAAATAAATAGTTTTTTTCTGGTTGAAGTACTTAACCTACATATATACTGCCCGATCTTTTTTCACCTTTCAAACCCTTCTTTCATTTTCTTTTTGAAGTAGAAGGTAGTTTTTTCTTGTATTTATTTAAGAAGCCTACAGTTAAGGGAATCTATAACTTCAATCGCATTATACTTCCTCAATTTTCCTATTTTCATGGCAAATATTGTCCCAAAATCAATAGTGAATGTTTACTTTATCAAACGAAGCATTTGGGGGTATTAAGAAACTACTTAAGCGTATAATTCACAATGTCCAATCATCTATATAAGCATTTCTTTTATATTGTATATAGCTTTCTATGTTATCGCACTTGAAAGAACATCTTTAGAAGATAATGTAAGAATATAGTAAGTGTATACCAATAGGTGTTTATATATATATTTTATAAAGGACCAAAAAGGATACTCTATTCTTTTGGAATCCTGTTAGTAATCCAAACCAAAATGTTCAATTTCCATATACCAAAATGATCTCAAAAATTCTACGGGTGCCTGCATAATATTGTAACAAACAAAATCAATGTTTCAGTATCTTTTATTATAATATAATCTAGAGGAAGGAAAAGGAAGTATTTTCAATTTTGATATTAGAATTTAGAAGGAAATAGTTTTAAACAAACAACTTATTGGTAATGTTTACTCTTTTGTAATTATGCTTTATTGTAACAAAAACCAATTGTAGGTTTCTTTCTTCTTCTTCTTGAGGATATTCACATTACTTTAAAGAGGTAATTTAATGAAAAATGAGCAATAGTATCACATTTTTATAAATTATAAGTTATTCTCTTTAAATGGGCCTTATTGATAACATATGAATTATGGGACTTTGTTTTTTACTCATTTTGAATAGATGGAGTGAAAGTCATTTGATGTCAGCTCATGCACCACATTAATTTTTTTTAAATAATAAGTGGTTTTATTTTTTCAAAGCAATTGAACAGAAAAAGAGGTATGCAACTTTTTCTGGCCTGAATTAGATAATATGAGCACCAAATATGGTTTCAATAGGATTGAGCTATGTGCCAAAAAGCTCAAGACAGAATCTATATTAGATATCTACCGCCGAGGCGATTTGAATTACCCGCCAAGATTGTATGATTTAAATCTTTTATAAACGGTTTTTCAATTGGTGCTGGTAGATTTTGGCGGGTTCTCAACGACAATATAATCGATGTCTTCGGTCCATTTCAGCCTGATTTATAATCCAGAGGCATCGTAAACTGGACATTTTGAAAACCCGAAGTCGAGTCGCGGCGGTCATTAAAACAATAATGCATTTCACACATAATGCCACTGATAGGACTCTCGGATAAGGATCTTATTGACATCCCTTATTGAACTTGTTTTATTCAATTTTAAATGGAAGACCCTTTAAAATATTTTGCATACAAACCCGTCTTCGAGACCTCACGAATACCGCAGTTACTAACTTACTTACTTACTTACTTAAGGTGGCGCTACTGTATGTCGGGGCGGACCCTGGGCCTCTGCCAACATGCGTCTCCAGCAAGCTCGGTCCCTAGCTAGCTGTCTCCAGTTTCGCACGGCAAGTGCCACCTAAGTGCGCCATTCGCTCTACATGACCCAGCCATCTAAGCCGTTGGACTTTAATTCTGCTAACTGGGTCAGTGTCGCTGTACAGCCCGTACAGTTCATCGTTATATCTTCTCCTCCATTCTCCATCTATGCGTAAGGGACCAAAAATCACCAGAAGAATTTTTCTCTCGAAGCATCCTAAGGAGCTCTCATCTTTCTTTGACAGGGTCCAGGCCTCAGCACCATAAATGAGAACCGATATGATGAGTGTCTTATAGATGGTGCTTTAAGATGCTCGAAAGAGGACTTAACTTATCAATTGCCTTTTAAGTGCAAAGAAGTATCGATTTGCAAGAGTTATTCTTCGTTTGATTTTAGCGGTGTGTCGTTCAGCGGTAGTGTTTAAAGGGGTGCCTAGGTAGACAAAGTCATCAACAACCTCAAAGTAAAGCTGTCCAGTGACCACGGTGACGTTTTGTCCAAGACGTCGTTGTTCTTTTGCCCTCACTAAACCCATCTTCTTCGCTTCCGTCGCAATGCTCAAAAACGCTCCACGCCTCTGTAGTTGGGGCAATTTAAAGGGTCTCCTTTCTTATGTATCGGGAACACTATGCTGAGATTCCACTCATAGGCATGCTTTCTTCCGACCATATTTTGCAGATGAGTTGGTGCATGCTCTCTATCAAGTCTTGGCCTGTGGCTTTGAATATTTCGGCAGCGATGCCGTCAGCTCCAGCAGTTTTGTTTGGCTTAAGTTTATATATAGCTATCTTCACTTCGTCAAGGTCGGGTAGGCGGAATTGTTGATCTGCGTCGCCGAGGTTGAGTGGTTCTATCTCCCTTACAGGGAAATTCGGTTCGTCATCGCCGTTATATAATTTGTAGAAGTGGTCTTTCCATATTTTCAACACAGATTGTGGTTCCACAACGATGTTCCCCTGATCGTCCTTACAGGCTTCGGTTCGGAGCTTGTAGCCTTGGGAGGTTTGTTTTTACCTTTTGGTAAAGTTTACAAATCTCATTCCTGTCCCTCTATCTCCTCAATCGCGCGCTTCTCATGCTCTCTTTTTTTCCATTTAAGAAGCCGGTGTTCCTCTCTCCTCTTCTGCTCGTAGAGCTTGCAAGCAGCTCTAGTTCTTCTGTGTAGTGACGTTTTGTATGACTGTTGTAACAATGAGTGCCGGCATTCGTCGTCAAACCAGGGGTTTCGCTGTGGTGGCCGTCTGAAACCTAGCACTTCAGAGGCGGCATCTCTGATGGCTGCAAGTCAATGTTCCCACTGGTTTTCAATGCTTAATGCAGGCAGAATAGGACTCTCTAAGAGGTTATTAGAGACACGATCGGAAAAGGCCATGGCAGTCTCTTGCAATTGTAGCCGTCTAACGTCGAATCTTCTCACAGTACTTCCTTGCTTTTGCTTGGATTATGATATCCGTAGCCGTACCTTGGCTACAACGAGGTAGTGGTCCGAGTCAATGTTGGCCTCTCGGAATGTTCGGATATCCTGGATACTGGAGAAGTGTCGTGCGTCGATCGCAATGTGGTCAATCTGGTTGACGGTTGATTGATCAGGAGATTTCCATGTCCCCTTGTGGATATTGAGATGCGTGAACTGCGTACTAGCTACCAGAACGTCTCGCCCTGCAGCGAAATCGACCAGCCTGAATCCGTTGTCGGAGGTGGTGTCGTGCAGGCTGTATCTCCCGATTATGCCACCAAAGATGTCTTCTCTTCCTAGCTTGGCATTAAAATCTCCTAAGACAATTTTAATGTCATAGCCAGGGCACTGCTCATATGCCTTGTCCAAGAGCTCGAAGAATATGTCTTTGGTGTCTTCATCTTTCTCCTCTGTTGGGGCATGCGCGCATATTAGGCTTATGTTGGCGAATTTAGCCTTGATGCGGATTGTCGTGATGCGCTTGCTCACACTGTTGAAACTCAAGACTTTTTGCCTGAAGCTAGTTCCAACAACAAATCCACACCCAAATAGACACTGTCTTTGTTCTCGGTAGCAGTCGCCGTAGTAGATATCGCAGTCTTTTAGTTTGCGTTTGCCCGGTCCATCCCATCGCACTTCTTGGATGGCTGTTATATCTGCCTTGCAGCAGTTTAGGGCTTCCGCTAATTGTTCGGCTGCACGTGGTCTGTGAAGGGACCTAACATTCCGAAGTTCGTTGTCCTTATTTCGTTTGCGTGGGTTGTCAACAGTGAATCCGTCCGTATCCGAGGCTTGTTGTTGCTTCGAAACTATGATGTTTTTACGTGGACAGAAAGTCACCCCGACGGCACAACCCCCAACCTGGAGGGCCAGATCCTTAGTATAACTCCAAGGAAGGGGAGCCGGATGAACCGCTCCTTAAAGGCCTGGGCTCCGAATATGTCGAAGAAGCCCTATAAGATGTTCACTAAGTAGTTCGACCTTACTGGAACTGTAGACGCCACCGTTGATTCTATCTCGAGAATTCGTCCGCTGCCGCCTGGATAAGGAGAGGTGCCTTAGTGGAAACACCTCTCCCCCCTCTCTCCTTTGCTACATCCAACAACTTTCCACTATGGTTGGAACCCAATCTCCAGTTGAGGTACTAGGCACCCGATTTTCACCGCTGGGATGTGAGAGTAGAAGTTGATAGACAAAGATGGGTTTTGGGAAAAACCTGTAGACGCTTGTGTCATCTTGAATGCACATGTCTACCATTTGAACATCATGATGATCAAACTGTCGTTTATTAATTCATTTTATCATATTTTGACTTTATTCTGAAATTTTGGAATCGGTTCATAACTTGAAAAAATGTAACGTAATTTCCTGATTTATTATTTCCCTCCAAATTTGTTTCGCTTTAAATTTTTATCAACTTGTGTAATAATTTTTCTTACAATTATGTGATTTTATTATAAAATCTTTTTAAAATTCTTAAGAAACTATTATTTTAACTTATAATTAAAAAAAAAAACATATTGTATAAACTAACAATTAATTCGTTACAATTACTCAATAGTGATAAGATTAATAAGATTTTTATCTTTTCGATATTCGTGATAACTTAATGTTAAGATGTTTTGTTCATACAAACAAGGTTTTGGAAGTTATACAAAAATATTTGAGATACCAAATGAAAAGTAAAAATTTCCATTTTGTCAAAAACAAAAAAAAAAAACTTTGAAACGCTTCAAATTAAGAACTAATAGACGTAAAAATGTTCTTTTTGGAAATAATTGTACTTTCTGCAACTGTTGTTAAAAGAATTCACTTACCGGGAGCACTCTTTTCACTTAGTTTTTTTCTAATAGAAAATATTTTTGCAAATATTTGAAACCCTAACAAAAATAATTTTATTACTATTGGTTGCTCAAATCTACTGCACCCTTATTTTTTCTACCGTTTTCCTGCAAATCAATCAATTTTACGAAAAAAGTGTCATAATATTTTGTGTGTGTCAATCATTTCGTGGTTTAATTTTTATTTGACACCTGTCAAACTCAATGACATAATAATGTTTGAATGTTTACTTTGATGATAATGGATCACTTGACTGTGCGTCGAACAATGCGTTACAATTTTTAAAACTTATCACAAAAGTTGTGATCCTAGCATAGCCACTTTTTGTGCATTAAAAGATGATTTTAAAATTATAAAGCAATTTGAAAGGACATTTGTAAGGCCTCTGCTGTATATTTTTTTACTGACGATGATTTAGATAACAACAAGGTACGAAACATTTCTACTTACATTATTAATGCGTAAGAAGTTTCCTGGTCGTGATTTCACTTTTGACAACGTTAAACAAAGACCGTTCTTACGCAAATAATTTTCAAACTCAAGGCTCACGAAAAGTCAAGGCTCACGAAAAGTCAAGATGGCTTAAGTTATGACCATGATCAACATAGCACCGGAAAAGTGCGAAGAAGTTTAAAATAGAATAGGTTAAACATTACCTCAAAAGGATCGTACGCTGAAGATCTTTAAAAGGCATTATTATTTCAATTAATCGGTCCGATTTATTGAATTGAAAATTTTGATTTATCTTGATGTTCCCAGGACCTTTTTCGATCATTAATTTGAGATAGTTCCCTTGTCAAGAAAAGTGTTTTCTCAAATTAGGCTTTCTAATTCGGCTTAAAACTTTATGTCCACTTCAAAAAATGTAAAATTTTTGCTAGTGGCCTCAACGTTAAGAGCGTTACGTCAAATTTATGGTCGTCATAATCGTCCTAGCGGATCAACAATTCAGCGTCTAGTGGAAAAATTTGAATCCACAGGCACAGTACAAAATGTTCCCGTGTCAGTGAGCCAAAAAAGTGCCCGTAGCGTCTAGAATTTTACTGCAGCTGAGGCTTCAGTTGCAGAAAGCAAAAATGTGTCCCTCACACGTCGTTCTCAAGTGTTGGTCATCTCTGTGACATCGTTGTTGCGTATTTTGCAAAAAGAACATCCTTACAAAATTAAATTGACGCAAGAACTGAAGCCGCTTGACCACCAGACGAGTTGTATGTTCGTGAATTGGGCTGAGCAACAACTTGAAAATGATTCGGATTTTCATCGAAAAATAGACTTCCTCGACGAGGCTCATTTCTGTCTGAAAGGCTTAGTCAATAAACTAAATATGCGGTATTGGTCAGGCAGCAATCCACACACACGTACTCCATGAGTCATCATTACATCCCGAAAAAATTACGGTTTGGTGTGGTTTATGGGCCGGCACGGTGGCCTCATTTGGCCGTGCCTCTTCCGTGATGATCAAGACAGGCACGTTACTGTGAATAGGCCCTAATTGGATGATATGGACTTAGTGAATATGTGGTTCCTACAGGACGGCGCGGCGGCGGCGCCACAAGCTACACACCAAATGTCACAATCAATTTATTGGAAACCAAGTTTGGAGAACGTGTTATCTCAAGTCATGGTCAAGTCGCTTGGCCGCCTCGGTCGTGCGATTTAACGCCTTTAGAATATTTTCTGTGGGGCTACGTCAATTCTATTGTCTATGCCAACAAGCAAGCGACGATTGATGAACTTTGTTCGAATATTGAACGAGAAACTGCAGCAGTATCGGCCGATTTTTGCTTGGAAACTGGGTTCAGCGGCTATACTTCTGCAAGCGTACCTGTGGTGGCCATGCAGAAAAATCGAGTTCCATACATATTTGGCGTTAAACGTACTTTCACAGTAGTAAAGAATTTCATTGATATCCAAAACCGTTTTTGTTGTGTTTAAAAAAAACCGATATATTTTAATTAATTCTTTTAATCTTTTTCAAACTCTGATTTCCTCAATTTTATAAATTTATGTTCAATTTCATACATAATCCTTAGTGGCCCAAAAGAGAGAATATCTCATTTCTATGCATTTCAAAAACTGAATTTCCTATAACATTTAATTGTTTTATCAAAAACTATCAATGTTTGATGGAATATTAAAAATAATCAAGTTCCAAACACTCTAAAGTCTAAATCAAGCATTCTTCAAAATTAATTAAAAATCTTATAATGGTTACTTTCTTCTTCTGCTTCTTTTCCTACTTCCCTTCTCTTCTCTTCTTTTTACTTTGAATCAAGGAACATACAAAGATTCGAGTAGGTATAGAGAAGTTATATGAAATAAAGGACAGCTAGGTTAGGTATAGGTAAGAATATAAGACACACTATTAAAAGGAAGATTTTAAATTAACTTGTCTTGTGTGTATTATACGTATGTACCTTTGCTGCTTGTCCGGATTCAGGAAATGAAGTTGTCGAACAATGTGTTCACTCTCGCTCTGGACTTCACCTACCCTACATATACCTTCGTCGCCGAGGTAGTACCTAGTACCTACATATAAAAGGGCTTAAGTCTTTTTAATTTTTTTTGAAAAACTTCGGACTCAACTTGTAATGTTCTTCTTTTGCTCTAAATGCCTTTTGTGCACATTTGCAGCTAGCTATACAGACATTCATCTTCTTCCTATACCTACCATCAAACAGAGACTATACTGATACTGAAACTGATGGCTGAAGCTAGAGCTGTAGCTGAAGCTGGAAGCTGGAGCTGGAGAACATAGAACAGAGAACAGAGCAGCCATGATTTCCTCTGGGCAAACGACAAATCCTTTTTTAATTGGGGATTAAAACTCCCTACAACATCGGACAGTCTAATATGGTATGTGATTTAAAGAGCTCTGCAGCAAAAAGCTAAGCAATTTAAGTTTTAATCATAAGGATGATATATTTCTGCTATGTGTATGAAGGTTGGTTTTGGATACAAACGAATCTATTGGAACACCCATGAATCAAGTCGCGTCGTTGGTGATGCTCGTTGTCCTTCATCCATATACTCGTAAGTTTATTTGAATCAAGTTCCGACTTTTCTTTTCGAATGCAACAACTTTTGCCAGCAAAATAATTTCATTTTCTAGCTTTGCACAAAACGTACCCCAGTGTGATGTGGAACAGGATGTGGATGTGGAACCCATCACCCAAAAACGTATATCGTCTATGTCTTACGATGGTGAATCGACACATACATATGTGGGAATGTTCGGCTGAAGGATATTTAAAGGAACAGCACAGTTCAAAAAGAACAGAACAGAAGAGAAGAACCAACCGAACCGAATTGAACTGAACTGAAATAAACCGAGCCAAGCCTGGATCCTGGATGATAGACGGAGTGGGGGTGGGAATCACCCTTCGCTCGCTATCCTTCTTATATTCTTCTTCATCACAATCGGACGAAGGTCTCATTCCGGAGTGAATTGAAGAAGAGAGGCAAGATTGAAAATATGGATATGGATAGAAAGGGTTTGTGTTATGGATGATGTGGGGTGGGTTCGGGTTGTGTGATTTCTTTGCTATAGTTTTCAGAGTTTTCAACGGAACTGAAGTCGAAGCTGTAGCTGAAGCCAATACCCCGTACAATACCTTACCTATAACCTACCTCTGTATACGAGGACGAGAGTATATGTTGAAGATTTTCTAAACGGTTTAAAATCCTATTATGGAACAAATCCGGGCCACATGTGTTCAGAATGTCACATTAATCTAAGAAACGACATTGTATTCCCATTTGTCATGGTTTTGCAATAAATATATATTGAACTTCTTTCACACAAAATATCTAAATAGATATAGATATAAAAAGATAGATACATAGACATACATAGGTGGTGTTTTGGGTTAGTTTATCCGCTTTGATGTTTTCATTTTGTTTGTTTGGCTTCAGATTCAGCTTCAGCTTCATGCTTCAGCTTCATATGCAAAGTAGGTATAAACTTATAAATATACATATTTATAGAAGGTAAAAGAGACCTTTGGGGAAGATTTAATTCAAATTTGTTGTATATTGAGATAATGATTCGATTGTAAATAAAGGGAATCTTTTCTCTGCAAAACCTCAAGACCAAATAGCTCGTTATAAATGGAAAAAGGATCAAAATAATACAAATTTTGTATACGGCTATAGGTCTACATAAAATATTTATTTCAAACGTTTAGCCAATATTGTATATGCGAACATGTGTCAATTTAATCATTTTTTGAAATCTTTACAATGGTCGTATGTTCGTTTAAGGTCGAGACAGAGGACATTTCAAGGTTTTTTTTTGCGTCCTGTTATCCATTTGGTAGCATCTTATAGAATTTATTTGTCTGGACGTTTTATTCTCACATTTCTATTATTGTAATAAATCTAATATTTAAATTTGGGGTTTGCCAATTAGAGGTTTCTTTTCAAATTGTTTGCTTTGACAGATGAAAAGTTATATAGGAGTAAGCAATTATTTATCTATGGGTATATTTAGAGATTGAAGTGATAGGTATGGTTTGGTTTATGATGCAGATCTTTAAAGGGTATAAGCTTATTTATTATCCTTAGCTTGTCCATATTCTGCTGTAAATCGAAAACCTTAGAAAAGGTATTTCTATTGTTTAACATTGTTGTTAAGGGCATGACAGGGGGCGGGATATCCCATATAATGTGATTAATCTTACACTTTGAAAGGTCGTGTCGGTTCGTCTAGGTTAAAAGATAGGCACTATTGCTTAATAATATGGTATGTCATGGGAGAAGAATTAAAATGTTGAAGGATTTGAATTTCCCGAAAACAAGGGATGTTAAAAATCAGAATTCAATCAATGTTATCTTTAAAGTGGCTCGGGAGATCATATAGGTCCGGAAATAAGCCTTAAGAACTAACTATTTCATTTCCTGAAGGCGGTAGGAAATATGAAAGTATTCTAGACCCATCAATTAATTTTTCGAAACACATTTTCAGAAAGAGTCGAAATGAAATGGTTGTTAGTTTTAAACGTGTGGTCTTGAAGAAGAAATATAACGCATATAATTTAATGTCTTAAACAAGAATCTAGCTCTATTATAAATATAGGGATTTGCGAATATGTTTGAAAAATAATTTGAGGGAAGTGGGTGCAGCAGCGGTCTCGAAAAAATTCCGACTTCACATAACTCCAATAGTTCAGCGGTGTTACGTAGCACGATCTAGGACACAGTCCATCAGGTCGGACAAGGGGCTCAACCAACATGCGTCTCCAGACAGCTCGGTCCCTAGATAGCTGTCTCCGGTTTCACACGCCAAGTTGGATGAGGTCTTAACCCACCTAAGTGCGCCATTCGCTCTACATGACCCAGCCATCTAAGCCGTTGGACTTTAATTCTGCTAACTTGGTAAGTTTCGCTGTACAGCCCGTACAGTTCGTCGTTATATCTTCTCCTCCATTCTCCATCTATGCGTACGGGACCAAAAATCACCCGAAGAATTTTTCTCTCGAAGCATCCTAAGACGCTCTCAACTTTCTTTGACAGCGTCCAGGCCTCAGCGCCATAAATGAGAACCGGAATGATGAATGTCTTAAAGATAGTGATTTTACATGCTCAAGAGGACTATACTTCTTTTTAGTCCAAAGAAGCAACGATTTGCAAGAGTTATTCTTCGTTTGATTTCAGCGCTGGCGTCGTTGTCTGTGTTAATAGCGGTGCCTAGGCAGACAAAGTCCTTAACTACCTCAAAGTTATAGCTCTCCATGGTGGCGTTTAGTCCAAGATGTCGCCGTTCAGTGTCCTTTTTTGATGACAGCATATACTTGTTCTTGCCCTCATTGACCACTAAACCCATCTTCTTCGCTTCCGTCGCAATGCTCAAAAACGCTCCACTGACATCACGCTTTGATCTTCCAATTATGTCAATATTATCTGCATATCCGAGTAATTGGATCGACCTTTGGAAGATTGTGCCTCTAGTGTTGACGGTTGAGTTTTGCACAATTCTTTCCAGAACGATGTTGAAGAAGTCGCATGACAGTGCTTCGCCTTGTCTAAAACCTTTATGGACATCAAATGCATCGGTAAGATCTTTTCCGACCTTGATAGAGCAGCGTGCATTCTAAATTGTCATTCTGCACAAAGGATAAATTTGACAGGGATGCCAAAACTAGACATTGCTCGATAGAGCTCTTCCCTATAGATGCTGTCATACGCAGCTTTAAAATCGATAAAGAGATGGTGGGTATCAATTTGAAGTTCCTGGGTTTTTTCCAAGATCTGCCGTAGTGTGAAAATTTGGTCGATAGTGGACTTTCCTGGTCCGAAGCCACACTGGTAAGAACCAATCATGTTGTTGACGAACGGCTTCAGACGTTCACATAAAACGGCGGAGAAGATTTTATATGCAATGTAAAGGAGACTGATGCCTCTGTAGTTGGCGCAATTTAGAGGTTCTCCTTTCTTATGTATCGGGCACACTATGCTGCCATCGGGCATGCTTTCTTCTGGCCATATTTTGCAGCTGAGTTGGTGCATGCTCTCTATCAAGCCTTGTCCTGCTGCTTTGAATAGTTCGGCATTGATGCTGTCAGCTCCAGCAGTGGTCTTTCCATATTCTCAGCATCGACTGCGGTTCTCCTAAGATGTTCACCTGATCGTCTTTACAGGCTTCGGTTCGTGGCTGGTACCCTTGGGAGGTTTTTTTTACCTTTTGGTAAAATTTACGAACATCATTCCTGTTGTAACATCCCTATATCTCCTCGATCGCGCGCTTCTCATGCTCTCTTTTTTTCCATCTAAGAAGCCGGTGTTCCTCTCTCCTCTTCTGCTCGTAAGCTAGCGAGCAGCTCTAGTCCTTTTGTTGCGTTATAAATGAACGCAACAATTTATTTCCACATTTAATTTTAATTAAAAAAAAAATGATGCATTTTGCATCCACTTTCCCACTTGTTTTGTTTACAATATTCGATTTGACACTTGTCATAGTCCTTCTACACGAGGATGAGAGAGAGCGGGACGGCCATAGTCCTTCTGACCATGGTTCTCTCTGTCATTTTCGTGAGGAAAAAAATACCAAGTCTCGTTTCAGGTTTCAAAAGAAGGATGGTTTCCATGGAAGTGAAACCAAACCAGATGGACGGTCTGGTTGATACGTAAAGTTTCATGAGAAGTTACTCCAACTGGAGAATGGCCCACGGCCCAACATAAATTCTTAAAATTGTAAATTTTGTAATCTTTTTGGTAAAATTCTTGTCTTTATATAGTTAATTTCTTTTGTTTCTCGATTAATTGTAATCATTTTGAAAATAATGTAATACGGGACAAGTTTTATGGACTTATGGACGGTTAAGTTGCGGGCAACTTAACTCGGGGGTAGAGTAACAGATCTTAAAGTATAGTTATTTTTCCCTTCCTTCCGAGCGGTCTTAAAGTCAAAATTAAAGTTTAGTTAATTGCTTTAAGGGTTTTTCTCGATTTTTAATTTCTCGGTCTTTGTCCGATATCGAAAAAGAAGGTGGGGGTGGCTGAATGCAGCTCCTGGAATCGAAGTTACCTGGAAGTGAATCCAGCGGACGGCGAATTCCAGGATGACTTGCATTTAGCTGTGAGAGAAGAGCGAGTAAGCGGGATCGCGAGAATTTCATCACAAGTTGAGATCAACAAGCCGATCTCCGATTGGCTGTTGATGAAGTGATTGAAATCCGCCACTCCATATTGGCTGAAAGCTACAATGTCGGGAGATGGAAAGGAAGAGATAGGACAGATCTTGGAATCTGGCTTTCAATTCTTTTCGAGCTTTGAAACCGTGAAGATAACTTTCGGACTTAGACAGAAAGAAAAAAAAAATTGAGAATAATCCAGAAAATTTTTAGTGTCGTTTTAATAAAAAAAAAGGAAAAAGTGAAAAAGGAAAAAAAAGAAATTAAGGAAAGGAAAGGAGAAATATCTATTTGGGGTTCTGCAGAGAAAAAAAAAAGATAAGTAAAATTTTGTGTATTTCCGTTTAACTTGTTTTAATTCTTTTATCCCAATTTTATTTGTGGGAATTAAGACCTTAACGGTCCATTATCCATAAAACTTGTCGTTGTTTTTTTTTGAAAAGATCCTGAGTTTTTATCCTGCTTTTGCAAGGTTTCTCAGGCACATCGTATAAATAAAGTGTCCTAAAAGATAGCCATTTTGTTTTCTTTTCTGGTTTGTACTGTTTCGTTGGTGCTTTTCTCTTGGTTTGTGTCTAAAAAAAAAAAAAAAGGTTTGCAATTTCCTTTTCTTTTATTTCAGGAACAAAAAAAATTGCTGGCGCCCTTTTTCTTACGAAACGTAAGACCGCCCCTGTGGCAATTTATAATTAAAGTAATAATTTTGATATCAAAGTGATATCACATTTCCATGCAACTTTATCAATCGATTCATCGATTGATTGCTAATTGCTGAACACACCCCTCACTGAGCTCGTCGTGGTGGCAGCACTTAATTTGCTGCTTGTTGCAATTTTGCCTCTTCGCTTATTCGCCGCTGTTGTTTAACAGTTCGGCATAATTTATTTCTCATTCTTTAATATTTCGCGCGGGTGTTGTGTTTTAGGTTAATTTCTTTATTTTTGAAATTTTAAAAGAAAATTAATTGCAACACTTTTATGCAGCGCCGTTTTGTATGCCTCTTGTTTCGTTGCGTGCGCTTGCCGGCATTCGTCGTCAAACCAGGGGTTTCGCTGTGGTGGCCGTGTGAAACCTAGCACTTCAAAGGCGGCATCTCCGATGGCTGCAAGGCAATGTTGCCACTGGTCTTCAATGCTTAATGCAGGAAGCATAGGACTCCTTAAGAGGTTATTAGAGACTCGATCGGAAAAGGACATGACAGTCTCTTGCGATTGTAGCCGTCTAACGTCGAATCTACTCACAGTTCTTCCTTGTTTTGGCTTGGATCGGGATATCCGTAGCCGTACCTTGGCTACAACGAGGTAGTGGTCCGAGTCAATGTTGGCTCTCTGAATGTGCGGATATCCTGGATACTGGAGAAGTGTCGTGCGTCGATCGCAATGTGGTCAATCTGGTTGATGGTTGATTGATCAGGAGATTTCCATGTCCCCTTGCGGATATTAAGATGCGTGAACTGCGTACTAGCTACCAGAACGTCTCGCAACGCAGCGAAATCGACCAGCCTGAATCCGTTGTCGGAGGTGGTGTCGTGCAGGCTTTATCTCCCGATTATCCCACCAAAGATGTCTTCTCTTCCTAGCTTGGCATTCAAATCTCCTAACACAAATTTAATGTCATGTCTTTTCCAAGAGCTCGAAGAATATGTCTTTGGTGTCGTCATCTTTCTCCTCTGTTTGGGCATGAACGCATATTAGACTCATGTTTACGAATTTAGCCTTGATGGGGATTGTCGTGATGCGCTCGCTCACACTGTTGAAACTCAAGACTTTTTGCCTGAGTCTAGTTCCAACAACAAATCCACACCGAAACAGACGCTGTCTTTGATCTCGGTAGCAGTCGCCGTAGAAGATATCGCAGTCTTTTAGTTTGCGTTTGCCCGGTCCATCCCATCGCACTTCTTGGATGGCTGTAATATCTGCCTTGCAGCAGCTTAGGGCTTCCGCTAATTGTTTGGCTGCACGTGGTCTGTTAAGGGCCCTAACATTCCACGTACATATTCGAAGTTCGTTGTCCTTATTTCCTTTGCGTGGGTTGTCAACAGCGAATCCGTCCGTATCTGAGGCTTGTTGGTGCTTCGAAACTTTAGGTATTTTTACGTGGCCAGGAAGTCACCTCGACGGCACAACCACCAACCTGGAGGGCCAGATCCTTAGTATAACTTCAATTAAGGGGAGCCGCTCCTTACAGGCATGGGCTCCGAATATGTCGAAGAAGCCCTATAAGGTGTTCACTATAAGTAGTTCAACCTTACTGGAACTGTAGACGCCACCGTTGATTCCATCTCGGGAAATCGTCCGCTGCCGTCTGGATAAGGAGAGGTGCCTTGGAAACACCACTCCCCCCCTCTCTCGTTTGCTGCCCCAACAACTTTAAACTGGGGTTGGAACCCAATCTCCAGTTGAGGTACTAGGCACCCGATGTTCACCGCGGGGAGGTGAGAGTAGGAGTTGATAGACAGAGGTGGGTTTTGAGAAAAACCAGTGGACGCTTGTTTCCTCTTGAATGCACATGTCTACCATTTGAACATCTTGTTAACACAGCCATTCCAAAAATGCGCTTCATCACTACGGATGATTTTTTGGACAAATTGGGGTCCTCTTATAAACAATTCGAAGCCCAGTCAGCGAACAAACGGCTTTGTCTATGGTCATAAACTTTGAGCTCTAGTGCCAGTTGGATCTTGTACGGATGTAGGCTCAAATCCCAACGAAAGGCGGAGTTCTTGGGCACGGCGAGTAACAGACTGCCTCGGGTTCTGCTGTGCACTTTCACGGACCGTGGCAAGGGGAGCTGCATTGACAAAAAATCATATACGAGATTCGCATTCTATTTATTTGGTGCAGCCATATCTTGGGACAGCAAAAAACATTCACCTGTAGCACACAGGAGCACCGAACCAGAGTTGTTGCCTAGCATCTAAAGAAATCATTAATCTTCGGCAATTGTTGGAAGAAAAAGGTTGTTTATGCCTTATCCGAGCTCTTCAATAACAACCTCTGTTCACAAAAGCTAGCGAAACATCCTATCTTCCATCAAGGCCCGACCCCGTAATATGAAAAGCAAGGCCATATCATAGTTTTTCCTCCACCATGCTTCACTGTTTTTAAAGTGTACCGTGGATCGTATGCTGCATTTTAGGGTCTTCTCACATATTCGAGGACGACTTTGCTTTCATCGCTCCACAGAACATTCCTCCATTTCTCTTTTGCCCAATCTCTATACTCTTTAACAAACTCCATTCTCTTTGTCACATGCCTTTTCGTCAAGAATGGTACCTTGCGAGGATTTCGAGCTGGAACTTTGCTTATAAAAGAAGTCTTCGTATTGTAAGAGCGCTAACAGACTGTTAAATTCCATTTCTTATTTTCCTTGAGCCTATGGAAGGGTTGTGTTTTGCTAACTGAACAATTTTTCTGTCAGTTCTTTCAGTAGCCATCCTTTATGGGAATCGCTTTTTCGGTTTATTTTGCCATTTTAAGACAATAATGACCATTTTTGCTGATCACCCTAGGATGTCTTGAACATTTTGGTAGGTCTTTCCCTCCAAACGCAGTTTTCGAATAAGTTTTCGAATTTCTTCGGTGCAATGTGTTGACCGTCCTTTTGTTTTGCTTAATTTTGAGCTAATATTTATTAATTTTTATATGCTAGTATGTAACAAATTCTTAAAACTTTATATAGTAAAACATTCACTTAACAAAAAATAAAAAAAATTGAATTTTAAACACTTTTTAATTATAAAATCAAAAGCACCGCTATTTTTATGAAGCTATTTGTATTGAAGTATTGACCTATTGATGAGATGACTGCACATAATTGTAATGCACATTTTATTTATGGATTTATGTTAAATGACCAACAGCCAACGTTTTATATTCTTTTAGGTCAACAATAGTGTGGTCTTAGCTCTAAAAAGTCAACTAATTTTTTGAATTTGTACACATTTTTTAAAACGTCTTTTAACAAATACAATTTTAGGTCACTACTCGCCACAAGTGTCAATAAGTAAAATAGGACAAATTAATATTTCCGGGTCATCCAAAATCCCTAATAAAATATTTCACTGATACTTCGACAACTGTCACATTCCTAATCCCATCAACCCACAAATACAAACATAGGTACACAACATGCCATTTTCATCAATTGGTTTAACTCCAATAACACAATACACGATTTTAAGACCTACAAATGTACAAATTCATGCTCCGCACATAATTTACGTATAAATCATATTGTTTTTGAGAGTTTATCAGAATTTTGGAAAAAATCAGTATTTTCATCACGCTCGTACCTATACATACATTCTTGTAACACAAACGGATATCGTATATACGCAAAAGTATACATATCCGAAATGATTGCAAATTGAAATGTCAACTTCAGGATCCTTGCGCTGAAATCCGTTTTATTTTATATCCTTTTTTCTCTCTTCTCTTCCCGTCTTTTATTTTTTTTTTTGTTTATTTCCTTAAGTAGAAAGTTATTGACTTCACTTAAAATAAAAAGAAAAAAGAAAAATCAGTCTCTCAAGCAATTTCGTGTTTCCCTTTCAAAAATATTTGTAAAGCAATTTCAGATAAAATTCCCTAACAAAAGTAACGACATGTACCTTCATACATGAAAATACATGAGATTTTGTTTAACTAAACTACCTATCTGATCAAAGAAAGTATAATACTTTTTTTTCAGGAGCAGCAGCAGCAGGAACTTCAAGTTCTTCAGAAAATTCAATTGAAAACAAAAGAAAAATAGTAGAGAAGGAGTACGGTACAGTACTGTACGGCCTACTGCCATGCCGCCTGCTTGCCTACTAAATTATAGCGTGTTCCCTAATATACAAAAATTTCCTTTTTTCGTCCTTGCTATTGTTTTATAAAAATGCCATTATTATCGGTCCAACACTTCTTTCACATCGTCCTTCATATTGCATTCATAAGCATTTCGTGCTTACAATTCATTTTCGGGAATCATTTTCCCTTTTTTTCCAACATACATATTTTGTAGGACTTCCTCTTCACATCCTTATATAGGTTGAGGACCATAGGTACATTATTCGGATTCGGATAAAACCAAGAACAAAAAAGAATTAATCATTTTTCCCAATTCAACTATATACATCGCGTTTGGGATGGGGGTCGGTCGAGCCTAGCCGAGCTGGGCTGGGCCGGGCGTTCGTTGCTTCGTCGTATGTCCGCAGAGCTAGAGCGATAGCTCTTATATTGCCGTAATCCCATCTGCTAATTTGTTCGGCCCATAAATCGGATCTGAAGCATGAACCGTGAAATTCAATACATTACGATACCAAAGTAGATATACACAAAGAGAGAGAATATTTATGGAGGAGATTGTAATCTTTCAGATAAATTGAAATTGGCGAAACACAATGCCTATTGAGAGAGAGCGCATAGCATTACTTATCCTTTTTTTTTTTGCTTTTTTGCACAAGTGTTACGATGACGCATTATGTTATCCTTTGACTCTTATGGGATTTTTTGTTGTTGTGTGTTTTGTATCCTTTTTCATATTTTGTTTTGTTTCCCATTCAACAGATCTCTCCATCATGATAAGAAAAGGAAAAAGAAAGTAATTGGCACTGCACGCGCCTAGCTAAATCATTTTCCTTGATCCTTAAAAAATGAAAGCTTTGTTTCACTTCATGGTAGTTATTGTATATACTTTTATTTTATATGAAAATCGAACTATAGAACGTACTTATTTTACGCCTCTGATCCGAAACACGTTTTGTAGAAAAAGTTTATGTTTAGACGTTTGGAGTTTTAGGACAAGCTATGATGACAGGCGTAACAATAATATTGTCTTGAACATGGCATCAAAATTAAGAATTGATTGGACCAATTTTCCGGTATTAAGTTTGATTAATTTTTTGGAGTAATTAATGAAGTAATCGATTATAATTTTCTGGATATAATTCCCAAAAGGTTAATAACTGACAATGGTTCGCATTCCCAAACTTTCACATGTTTATGACACAGGATTTTCAAAAGGAGAAGGAGAAACATTGCATTCGAACGGCTAACCATAAAACCCAACTAGAGGCTGGGATGCGACCCACAGTGATAACTTCCCATCTCGTTTGTTGATTTGTTTCTAGGTTTCAGCGTTTTTTCAAGTTGTCAGTTGAATTGCTCTTAAAAAATTAAAAATTAACAACAATGTTTTGCATATCATATGGAATAGTTGAATTTCAAAACCTATTT
Source organism: Eupeodes corollae (assembly GCF_945859685.1). NCBI lineage: Eukaryota > Metazoa > Arthropoda > Insecta > Diptera > Syrphidae > Eupeodes > Eupeodes corollae. Next base: position 273,798,465 of record NC_079147.1, read on the forward strand.
TTGTAAACGAGATTTTTAGTCGAAAATCAAATTTTTACTTTTTAAATTTTTTTTTGAAAAAAACTTACTGTTGGGTTTTTTATAGAAAATTTACTGAATGTCGAAAACAGTATTTTCTCTTAGATAAAAATAGTTTGCAGCCAATAATTTTAAGTTTTGAAAAGATATTTAAATCGAAACTCAATTTTTACCAAATTATATTGTTGCTTTTTTATGTTTTTATTTTTTATACAAAAAATCTTTCAATTAAATGTTTCTCAAAATTTTACAGAATATTAAAAACAGTATTTCTTATAAGAAAAATTTAGTTTGAAGCCATAATATAAAATTTTTGAAAAGATATTCGAGTCAAAAATTACTTAAGCCTCAATTTTTACCAACTTGTATTGATTTGTATGTCTAAGTTCTTATTTTTTTGTAAAAAAACTATCAATTTAATTTTTCTCAAACTTTGAAAACAATGTTTTTCATAAGATAAAATTAATTTGAAGCCAATATCTCAATGTTTTGAAAAGACATTCGAGTCGAAAATCAATTTTTGCCCACTTTGAGTAAGAACTTTAAAAAGAACTGCAAACTTGATTTTTCTAAAAATTTTACCAGGTGTTAAAAACGTCATTCATCGTTGCAAAAAATTGTTTTAAAGATAAAATCATTTGCTGTTCGTAAAATTTTCGAGGTAACAAATTTTTGTTTAAGTTTGTTTTGATTTATAAAAAAAAAACAGTTACTTTGATTTTTTTCCAAAAATATGTTTGTTTGGTATCACGTTACAATACATAATATATGATTTTATTCAATTGTCTTGCGTTATCGGTTCGTGAGATATTTATAGCTAAAGCACAAACACGATTTAGCTTCGACTTTATTTTGACGTTTACGAAATCAGCCTCAAGAATTCAATGCATGCTGTCACGATGAAGCTTCGACCTCACGTTTCATTTGACAATCGAAAGGAAATAAGGTAATGTTACGTAATTTGACTCCAAACGGAAGCTCTAGCTCAAATTTGCTGAGCATTTCCTTTGTCTGACAGCTTAACAGCTGTAAAAAAGTCAACAAACAAAATACATTTTCTTTTGGGGGGATTCCCATTGATCATTAAAGGCTGTGTAAGCTACTTCCGCGATAAATTAAATTTTTTCAATTTCAAAATTCATATTTTTTTTATTTTGAGAAAAAATAACAACTGCTACTGACAGAAATGCCATTTTAGAAATGTTAATTTGCAAGTGCCCTTCAAAGAAACCTCGAAGCTGGTCCAACGTAACGCAGGAGAAGCCGAAGCTGAAGCGTGTTTGTAATTAATGTTAACCAACATTTTTACCATTTTTAAATTTCCCATAGAAAGTTATTTTAATGGGTCCGATTTTTCAAATTGTACATTTTGACATTTCTCGACGTTTCAAAGTCCCTCGAGTCAATATAAAAGATTTTTAGAAGGATGTTTGTACGTCCGTACGTCAATACCTCGTCGTACGTTCACGACGTTTTTTCGTCTTTCATAGCTCAAGAACCAGAAGAGATATCGACTTCAAATAAAGTTTGTTATACAGATAATAAGACAGAAAGATACAGAAAATGCTCTCAAGTGAATTGCATAGGTGGTTTTTTTACCATAACAGTTTAGAAAAAGGTGAACATTTTGGTTAACCCTTAATATCTTAGGAACCAAAAACGCTAGAGACTTGAATTAAATTGTATATATTATATTTTAACATGATACCAAAGAAGTATATAAAAAAAATTTAAGAAAACAATTGTCACGTCGAAAATTGTACAAATAAAAAATGATTTTATCTCCAAAGCAATTTTGTGCAACCAAAAATAAAGTTTTAAACATAAAATAAAAATCTAAGAAAAACATTGCCCAAAGATGGTAAGAATTGATTTTCGACTCAAATATCTTCTCAAAACTTTGAGCTTATGGCTTCCAGCTAATTTTTACTTACAAGAAATATTGTTTTTAACATTCAGAAAAATTTTGAGAAAAATCGAATGGCCAGTTTTTTTGACAAAAAATAAAAACATAAACAAAAAAATTAATAAAAGATGGTAAAAAATCATTTTCGACTCAAATATCTTTTCAAAATTTTGAGCTTATGGCTTCCAGCTAATTTTTACTTACAAGAAATATTGTTTTTAACATTTAGACAAATTTTGAGAAAAATCGAATGGCCAGTTTTTTTGACAAAAAATAAAAACATAAACAAAAAAATTAATAAAAGATGGTAAAAATTCATTTTCGACTCAAATATCTTTTCAAAATTTTGAGATTTTGGGTTTAAACTTTTTTTATCTTTTAAAAAATACTGTCAAAACTCAGTAAAATTTTGATGAAAATCAAGCTAACAGTTTTTTTTACAAAAAATAAAAACCTAACAAAAAAAAAAAAAAACAATACTAAAACTTGGTAAAAATTTACTTTCTACTCAAATATCTTTTCAAAAATTAAAGATATTGTCTTCAAACTCTTTTTATTTCACAGAAAATATTGTTTTTGATATTCAGTAGTTTTATAAAATTTTAACAGTCCGTTTTTTTAAAAGAAATTAAAATCTACAAAAAATAGTACGCAAATTTGGTAAAAATTGATGTTCCGTTCTTGATATCTCTCAAATTAATTTTATTCATCCAATTTGTAAAAATTTTAAAAAATACTACTTAAATTGGTAAAAATTTGTTTTCGATTAAAAACAAAATTTATTTGAATTTAATATCTTAACCGGTTCTTGGGCTATGGACAACGAAAAAAACTTTTCGAACGTACGTACACACGCACACACAGCCATCTCTCTAAAAATCTTTTATTTAGACTATAGGGGCATTGAAATTCGAGAAAGACTTCCTATGGCAAAGTTAAGAAGTAACCCCTAATTATCTTAATATAAGGTTTTCCAATTAGAGATTTTATTTTGAATAGACCGCAATTTGTACAGCTGTCTCTTTTAAAGTCGTCATCTTCTGACATTTGACAAGTTAAAGTTACGTCATTACAACCAAAATGGAATAAGCCACGCTTTAAAAACCTATTCAAGTTGTTTAAATTCATTAAAAATGTGGTGAACAATTTGTAGTATTGGTATTTCTCGAATATGTGATGAGTATAGAAAATTGGCCACCTGGATCTAAAACATCTACAGACTCGTTAAGCCACGTTAGATAAAATGTTTCTGCCAATGCTCCTCTGTAAAGACTTTAAAGATGAAAGTTTGAATTGGTCATGGAAAATTAAATTATCAATGCTGCAATCGTAGGTGGTTGACATCGTTTTTCATTGTTAACGTAATGTCGTTTTCTTAAAAGTGCAATAAACATCCATTATACAAAATCGTTAGCTCTTAATATTAAAATAAGAGCTCTTATTAAAAAACTTTTAAGAAAACATTTTTAGTTTGGACCTGAAACATTATTGTATATGAATGTTTCTGAAACTTTGTAGTCACATTTTAAAAATCTAGTGTCAACTGAATCATGTTCGACTTAAAGTTGAGATAAATGTCAGTAGAAAGACTTTTGGAAGGTGTCCAAGATTCCAAACTGGTTTACCTTTGCTTCCCTTTAATCCACAAACGATATGGTATCTTCTTAGTTTAAAGGCTAATTAATTCTTTTTTCTAGTTTAAGCTAAAGACTTGCCTCAATTATGTCTGCAGGGAGAACCTTAGCATTTATATTTTAAAAGGTTTTTTTTCATAGATGACTCTTTGTGTTTGCAGAGTTCGACAACGTTCCAATGTGGAAACATCCCTTGACTCCAGTGCAGAGGGCTAAATCTACAATATATCAGGGAATTGTATAGATTCTGAATAGAAGATGCAAGATACGAGTATATGTTAAAAAATAAAAATAAACCAGGGTGGGTGTTCCGTGCCCTTTTTTTTATGAGTGTTATTAAGTGATGAATAAAATGCACGTTAAGATGCAGAGATATGGTGTAAGGGTGGTTATGTGTTTGAATGATTTGGAACACTATTACTGTCAGAAAAGTTAACACCACCTGTGATCAGTAAAATTAATATAAATAGGATATGGGTTTGATAAAAAATAACAATTGCGTAAGGAAGTGGGTTTTGATCACATCAGAGTAAACAAATAAAAGGGAATTAATTGCGTAAACTGTCAAAACTTTAAATGTCAGAAATTAATAATGGTTTTTTGAGTAATCCCCAGCTGACAGATGAATAAATACTTTAATGTATTGAAATTTGGCATCTACTCGAAAGTAGTAATAACAACAACACAGTTCCTTTAAATTGTTTGTTCGGGACGAAATTTTTGCTGCAAAAATGTTGAGATTTTAAAAAATGGCTTTTGGTAATCAGGGCCTCGTAAACAAAGAGCTACAAAAAGTAGTACAAATTGTTAAAAGAGAGTCATGAAAGCGTCAAGGACTTGGAGCGGCCAATACGTCCATCAGCGTCAACTGATGAGTTAGCAAAACGTCATCAAATTCAACGAATTGGAGCTTTGAAATTTTCGATTGATTTGTTGGAATATCGGAAGGATCAATTTAATTCAATTTTTCTGAAGTCAAAAGAGTCAATCAAAATGACTGTTTGACTTCAGAAAAATTAAATCTTGATTGATACCAACAACGTCCAGTTTGTGCACTCGTAACCAGTAATGGTTTTGCTTAAAAGTTGTCTATTCTTGAATAAAAAGCTTTTCCGGTTGACCCCGTTAAAATTGATAGGCGAGCTATTAAACAAAACAAAAAAAATATTGAAGACTATTTCGGAAGAAAACTTAGCAATATTTTTCGAATCTGGAATAACGTTGGAGGAACTGTATTACAATAGAAGGAAAGGGAAGTGGGATGAAATTAATTTAGAAGAATTTAGTAGGTGGCTCTATCCAGTTTGGGGTCACTTTACCTATGCGCGTCAAGGCGTCACCTGACCCTGATTGATCGAGATACGGTGGATTACTCAATTACTTTCTAAGTCCAACGAAACAGCAACTAGAATGAGTAATTCTTCGTTTCATCTCAGCACTGGTGTTGAATTCTGTGTTCATAGCTGAGCCTTGGTAGACAAAGTTCTTAACTACCTCAAAGTTACGTCTGCTGATGGTGAAGTTTTGCCGGGACGTCGGTGTCGGTATTGTATATCTTTTCTTGATGACAGCGGGTACTTTGTAGTTCTCTCATTAACCACTAAACCTATTATTGCCTCCTCTGCCTCAATACTCCCAAATTCTACCGATTGTGTCAATGTCATCAGCATATGCCAGCAATTGGACAGACTTTTTAAAAAAAGATAGTGCCTATAGTGCGTTGGGGTGGGTGCTCTGCACTCTCTGCTCTACACATGACAGCGTATCACCTTGTATAAAGTCTTAGTTTAAAATCGAAAGTTTGATTAAGTTGTTTCAACTTTATGGAGCAGCGTAAATTCTATATGGTCATTCTGCACAAACGGATGCGTTTAGCAGGAATGCTAAAACAGGGCATGGTTCTAAAAAGTTTTACCCTGTAGATGCTGTCGTATGCTGCCTTGAAATCGATGAAATTAGGGTGGCTGTCGATTTGATGTTCTTAAGTTTTTTCCAGGATCTACCGTAATGTGAATAATTGATCGACTGTGGACTTTCCTGGTCTAAAATTATACCGATTATCCTATTAGGTTGTTGACGAAGGGCCTTAGAAGTGTACACATTACGACATAGAAGATTTTGTAAACGAGGTAAGTAGACTGATTCCTCTATAGTCGGTGCAGCTTAGAAGGTCTCCTTTTTCGGGAGCCACGATTGTTGGTTTGACCTACCTTCACTTCAGCAGAATCAAAGAATTAGAGATCTAAATTTGTTGGAATATCGGAAGGATCTGTAGAAACTTTCTTCTTTTAGTCTTCACAAAAATTAAACCTCGATTGGGTCCAACAACACTCAAATATCGTTTAACAATTTTAATATCTAAATTTCGTCTGATCTGTAGACACTATGTTTAAGATTGAAAAAGGAGACATTTATATATACCAAGTCAAAAAAAAAAAATTTGAAGAATAAATAATGTTTTTTGGATTTATAAACTAATTCCCGGTATGTCCTGCCTAATTTTGTGTTGCTAATTTTTAATTGGAAAAATAGAAACGATTTTAATTTATAATTATGTATATGTTAAATTTCTCTGCCCAATACCAAAACTATGAAACTCAACATTATGCAAATTCACCTTTTGGAGCATCACGTTTCATAAAATTTTAGAAGAGCCAATTTTATTATTATGTTTTTGGTTTAAGCCTAGTACGCTGCTGATACGAAACGAAATTTCCCATACAAAAATGACATGACGAAATCATAAACGAAAAATTTCACTGTGCTTTTCGTTTTTCAGTACGCTGCTGAACAACGAAATGTGTCATTTTAGTGGATAGCTGTACTAGATTTTTTAGTACAATTCTCCACTCTTTTCGTTCTCAATTTAATTGCCCGGTATATTAATTGCTTGCGAAATTTTGACGTTTAATTTATTTATTGGAAAAAATTGTTTACAAATCAAAATTGAAAATTGTTTTCGGTGTTTTTGTTTTTTGTTTTCCACAGCTGACAGAACTCTACACAAATATTTTTCCGTTGTGGTTTTCGTTTTAATTTCGCTCTACACTTGGAGACCACCGAAAAATTTCGTTTCGCATCAGCAGCGTACTAGGCTTTAGAATGAACTTAATGAGTATTGCAGACATTTTGGATAATCTCCAGGGACTACTATCAAATTTATCCCAAGAGCGTATTTACTTCGAGGGAATTATACTTAAACTACGTTCTTAATACTCACTTTGGCTAGCGGCCATGATTTTGGTATAAGCCCATCGTTTTAAAATCTTCGATATTTAATTTTCTGTATCTACGTAACCTTATTGAAATCTTAAGTCTCTTTAATTTAATTCAAAACGTCTTTTGTGCTTTTAATGATTTGCTAAACATGTCTCCTTATATCAAAGAGATTCCCATCTACGAAATGTAAATGTTAATAAAATTTGACTGACATTTCCTCCTAACCTCAAACATCACACTTTTCTAACAATTTCATTTTATGCGGTCAACCTAACTTAAATATAATTTCGATTTCTTTTCGTTTGCTTATTTTGTATTCGTCCTCTTTAATCTTTGCCCGTAAATTAGACTACGGGTCCTTTATCCCGAGGCATTGTTATACAATTCCTTGAAATCAGATTTAAAGTATCTCAAAAGCGCCTTACTAAATAAAATAAAATAAAATAAAATAAAAAGAAAATAAATATAGAATAGCGATAACCTTATTTTGAATGACAAGAAACGCTTATCTCTTTTTGTTTGTTTTTATTTTATTTTCTTCTTCTAAAAATCATGAGTAACAACATTATTGCTTAGGGCAAGGAATACCCACCTCCAAACATAAACATATCTAAAATCTACTCTATTTCTTTGAAAAATTAAATATAGGGGGGAAGATGTTGAAGGAATGATGCACATAAATATTGTAATGGTTTTTATTCTTTTTTTTGTTGCTTAGTCGAAATTTTCTTTTGTTGTTTATTTGTTCTTCAAAGGTAAAAGCTATTATAGGTATAAGGTAGGTTTTCTTTTTTTTGTTGTTGTTGTTGTTGGATTTGGATTAGAAGGTTTGTAATAAGCTTTCACCTTTATATTTATTTAAATTTTATGAATCTTGATTTTTATTTAAACAGCTTCATAGAAAGGAAGAGGGTGGAAAATGGGATGGGTGATGAGGGAGATGTAGGGAAGGAGGAATATTTAAATTGAAAGCATTATTTTGGGTTGGTTCTTTGCGGTTTTTTTGACAGACAGTTATAAAGTTCTAAGGACATAATATTTACACTTATAATTCGTATTTTTTCTTATAAATTTGATGATGGTAAAATGATGAGGATGAAAAAATATATGGGATGGCAGGAAAACACACCAAAATGAAAGAGAAAAACAAGGAAGATAATGCGCTTTTAGCTTACGTTGACTCATTAATTATTTAATACCAATTTTGAATCGTAACTGGAAAATATGAAGATTTTTTTGGAATTTAGTAAAGGACTAGTAAATATATTTCCGCAAGTGCTGTTAAAGGAGTAGAGTAACTGTATACTACAGATTATTAAGTTCAAAAAAGCTGAATAGTAGATATTATGTTATGGTTAGGAATAACACAAATGACTCTTACTCGAAGGAATGTGCTTCAATCCTACTTTATATCATTCAATAGTTGTAAACCATTAGGACTGAAATAATCTTGCTAGAAAAAATAAAATCTGAGTTTCAGAAAAAAAGGAGATCTTCCATCTCTAGAAAAAGTTAAGCAGAACAACGAAACAGCTTTTTCAGTGATTTTTTTAGTCATAAAACTTTATTTTTAAAGTTAGAAAACACCAAAAAGATCGACCACCTCACAATTGTCAGGGATTTCAATTCTTATCCGAAATCAACTTTTAAAATAAAAGATTATCCATTTTGGGATTTTAAATGTATGTAGGGCTGGAAATCGACATCTTTGTCAAACAAATTTGTTAAAGCAATTATGAGTTCGCCTAACTATCGAAAAACACTTACAAATTTTTAAAACCTACTACAAAAATGGTGATTCTGGCACAGCCAGATATCGTGCTTTAAGAGGAGATTAGAAAAAAATAAATTAGGTCCAACAGTCCATGAAGAACCAGGGTCTATTGACTTACAACTCTCAACCATTCCTGCGTGCGAGTAATGTTGTCAGAGATGGAAGGAACCTACAGTTTATATGCCGAATCCGAATGGATTATTTGAGATAGCACCTTTCATGACAAGAATTACTCGTGAAGGATTTGTCAATTCCTCGCAAGAGGCAGTACCCGTGAAAAAAGTTAGGTGGCACAGCAAGAATTGAACCTAAGACCCCTTGCATGACAGTCCAACGCACTTTTTTTTAAATTCATTTTTGTTAAGTCATTCTAAAACCTATCTTAAAGCTAGACAAAAATTCATAAACTAGCCTAATTATCCATAACTTACAACTAACTTATTGATAGCATTAGGACACTCTGAGTTAAACTATAACACTTAATACTAATGCCTTTCGGCCCTAAGATCTATACAAGATAAATTTATGTTTTATTTATTTTTGTATTTATTAGAAAATTTTCAAAAAAACTAATATCGATATCCATTTTTCTTTTTACTTAAACCTACTAACTTAAACTACCTATTCTACCTATAAACTACTTAAAACTAGAAGAACCACAGCAGCAACCTAACTATCAAACATTTTTGTTTTTCATACTTTGTTGTCTTTTTTTTATTATTATTAATATTTTGTTTTATTACATGTTTTTTTAAATTTTTTGTTTTGTATTTTTTGTTTGTATTTTTGTTTGTATTTTGTTTTTGTGTCACCATGCCTATTGTACTTAAAACTAAAGCCTAAAACTATAAAACAAGTATATAAGCCGAACAAGGCTTAAAACCCCATCCCGACTACCCACTATAGCCGATTGAAGCCACCAAAACTGGTTCTACTGCTTCACCCTATCAGTTCAGTCCCGTTCGGACACTGCCCTACTGAACCGAAGGAGCTCTGCTCCGCCGTGTGAAATGACCTCACGATTGTACAGGAGTCGCCTATCAATGGTTTGTCGTCTGACGTGGTAGATTAGCAGAACCACAAGTTTATCCTGTATCAGACGGCATCTATCAAAAAAGAGGAATGCCTCCTGGTGGAATGAAGCCGCTCAAGTGTGCACTTTCAAAATACTCGTCGTTCGACGTTCAGATAAACCGCCCCGAAAATTAAATTGTTGGTCGAAGACATAGCTCTTGCAATGAGACTTCGATCAAGTTTTATCAGGAAATTGTAAACTCTGTTGATTCGAGCCCCTTCGTATAGGACCTCGTTGGAATAGTAATTAACAAAAGAAGATTCGGCTGTTCGATATAAGCTAAGCCGGTACAGCGTCTTAAACACTGTCGCTCGAACACCCGAAACTTCTCCATCTGGGAAGGGGCAACGTTGAACCACACAGGACAACCATAAACGATCATCGGCCGTATGAGGGCAATGTAGCAAATTAGCTTCAACCTGGAGTCGAGCCGACTGCTGTATAACAGCCTATTCGTCAAAGAGAAGGCTCCTCTGCCCGTGGTCAGAGCAGAATTTGTATGTCTGTCGAAATATAAATACTGATCTAACCAGATACCGAGATACTTCACTACACTTTTGCTCGCTAATGGCTGCCCGTGAAGATCAACGATGACCTTGCGCCAATTCTTGAGCGTATCCCTCGTGGCCCTAGCTAACGGAGTCCGGAACAGAATTGTCTCCGACTTCTGGACATTTATTTTCAGTTTTCTGAATCTTCTCGAAATCACGCTGCAAGAGAATTCTAATAGCCTTAACCTTTCGGGCCGTTTCGTACGCAATTAGATCGTAGGCGTACGCTATTGCCTTTGTAAGACTACCTATCAGATCGCTGGTGTAAATGCTGAAGAGAATCGGCGAATTCACCGCTCCCTGTTGAAGACCATTTTTAATTGAGAATGTTGTGGTAGAAGTTACAGTGCTACTTTTGACAACAAACTTTCTACCGTTAAGCATATCATAAAGTATGTACAAAAATGGTTTGCTTATCCCAAGCCTGCTCAGTTTTAGGTAAAGATCCTCTAACCATACGGTGTCAAAGACCGTTTCCAAATCAAATAGAACAGCACCTGTGCATTGTTGTATTGATTTATTCCATTGGATGTCAGAAACGAGTTTAGACGCAGCATAAATTGTTTCATGACCCGCCTTGAACCCGAACTGTTTATCCGGAATTATTTTGTTGTCCGCAGTCCACTTAGTCAGAGCCCTATTAATGGTCTTTTCGAAGACTTTGCTGATGCTCGGAAGAAGACTTACCGACCGAAGATTTGACGTGTTGGAGTTGTCCTTTCCCTTTTTCGGGAGAGGATGAACCACAGCGGTCTTCCAATTGGAGTTTACACTTACACAACACTCATCAATGTATATTATCCAGTGCATTATTGAAGAGTGTTGTGTAAATGTCAATTGCCTCCATCGGTTAAATGTCTTAGTACAACGTTGGATATACCATCGACACCTGCTAACTTTGTTTTTTTATTGAATTGAAGATGAGCTGAACCTCAACCTTCGTCACTAAAAGTGGACTTACTCCAGTTTAGTCCAACGCACTAACCATCACGCTAACTAAGTGTGCTACTTTTAGAAGAGATTATGGTTTCCATAACCATAATAATAAGAATTGTAAGGAAATTTGAAGGAACTGGATTGGTTACAGATTATGTACGGCCTGTGCATCATTGTTTCGCTTATACCACTGAAAATACCACCGCTGTAAGTGAAGGTGTTCGCGAAGACTCGAATGGGTCAATTCCTCGAAGTTCTCAGGAATACAAGGACTGTCTAACGGCATAGTACGGCGTTTTTTGCATTATAAAGTTCAGCTCACATAAAACCTGAAGCCAGCTGACGAAGCACATTTCTTGCTCGGTGGGTATGTTAATGAACAAAATTCTCGCATTTGGGGTTCTAAAGATTCTTAAGTAATTGAAGAGAAACCAATTCATCCACAAACATTCACTGTTTGGTGCGCTCTTTGGTCGAGAGGTGTGATTGGACCTTACTTTTTCGAAAACAAGAATACAATGGCAAGACTTTTCGGAGCGTTATGGTTATGTGATCACTGAATTTTTTTCCCTGCTGTTAAAGAATACGACTTGGAGAAAATGTCGTCTCAACAAGACGAAATCAACTAGCCAACACAAGATCATGCAGTTTTTCACCATTACGTGAAAGATAAACCATCTAGATAAACCATGCTCTTGAGCACTTGAAATCCAACATTCGTCAAGTTATGGCTGAGAAACCTCCCAATATGTGTCCAATAGAATCAATGCTTGCGTATTGGTCATTTAAATGACGTACTGTCATATAATGTCAACGTTCAAACTTTATTATAAATAAAGAAATATTATGAGAAAAAATATTTAATATGAGTTTTATTTATGTTTCCTTTGGGAAATGAAAAACCCTGTACCAATGGCCTTCACAATTTTGCTGATTTTATTATTTCCACAAAAAGTGGTCCAAGTTCACGAAAAAAGATATTAACGAGTTTCTACTTTACGATTCTTTTATGTAATTAAACTTTGATACTATTATCTTTTTATTAAAAAGTTATTGTAACTTATAAAAAATGGGGATTTAAAATTTAGTGTTTTGTCATTTTTCTATAATCTATATCATCATAAAAACCAGGACTTTTTAGTAATTCCTTTAACGCTAGTGAACTTGATAATAAAGTCAATGACATCACATTAGCTATGAATAGTCAGCTAGAAATTTCTTGTCCACTGATACTCACTTATACCACAAAGAAAAATGCAGATGGCTCCTGGACAACTTCAAGTGAAGAATTATTGAACTTACTTTCATGGTTACTCTCTAACCACAACTTGTAACAATCAAATACGTTCATTTACCAATAAAACATATTTACAAGGTCGTATCACAAGGTATGAACTAAAATTCGCTCTAAACAGCTTCGAACCATTGAAAAAAGGCAGGACCAGAAGGTTTAATAACAACCGAACATAAAACCTTGAAGAAATGTTTAACAGCTGTCTGTATCTGGACCATACTTACTCGGCATGAAGTGAAACAAAAATTGTTTTCAAACATAAAGCAGGAAAATGGTTGCAAGTGAAACCTTAAGATCTAAGACATCATTTCTTTTTAAGAAAAAAAAGAAAGATTGATCGATATCCATGTAAATTCAAATCGGTGGAAACTTCGAATGTTATCAACGTGGGCACATGTGCATTGTGCAATCACATTTGCACATCTCTGATGAGGGTTCGATTGGAAAGTTAATTTAATCAATGCTGACTAGTAGAATAATTAACTCAAAACTGGGTAACTCTTTTTATAGAAGATTCGTTAACCGCAGGACGCCCTAAGGTAGTGTTATATCCCCTCTTCTCTGGAGTCAAGTGGTAAATGAAATGGGAAAGACGTTGCCATAGCGATTTTAGCAAAGCATCTTAACACCATAAAAGAACGCCTTAGATAAACTAATAATCTCCACTCCGTAAATCCTAACTATTTAGAATCAATTCCAAATCACCCAACTGCAATTCGACAGAATCGTCAATTTTTCAATACCTTCCAGATCTTTCTGGGAGGATAGGGCATTCCTGGAAGACGAGTTAGTCCAATTTTATATAGACGGATCAAAAACAAAAGAAGGGATTGGTAAGGAAAGTTCTGGCTTAAACAAAACGTTATATCATCAACATCTGATATCCGTTTTTTCTCAGATACTCAGGCCGCTATCAAATCTCTGGACTATGTATCTACAAACTCTATGATATTCCATAACCACCGATTATTTGTAATGGAGGTGGCACAACAGTTAAACATTCACTTTGCTTGCTGCCGGACCAAAGAGACATTCCAGGAAATTGTAAGGCATTTAAACAACCAAGAAAAAAAAAAACTACGGTACAACCTATTCTACAACGTTAAGCTAAAAAGTCTGGCCCACACTAGATATAAAGCGCTCAAGATGCCTGTTATCGCTAAGCAGATTGCATATAAGCTCGATTATCGGTGTTTAACAGGCACAGCAGATTAGTTTTAACTACAAATATTGATTGTTAACTGTTTGAATTTCGTTAACTGACAATATGACTTCTTACAATTACAAAAATAAAAAAGAGGCTGGGATGCGACCCACACAGATAACTTCCCATCCCGTCTGTCGATTTGTCTTGCTTAAAAGTTTGTCTATATGTACTCGTATCAATTTTTACCAGATTTGCGTACTATTTTTTGTAGATTTTATATTTTTTATGAAAAAACGGACTGTTGGATTTTTATAAATATCGAAAACAATATTTTCTGAGAAATAAAATTAGTTTGAAGCCAATATTTCAAATTTTTGAAAAGATATTTGAGTCAAGAATCAATTTTTACCAACTTTTGCTAATTTTTTTAATTTTTTTTTGTAAAAAAATTGTCAATTCGATTTTTAATTGGTCTTGATGTTGAAAACAATATTTCTTAGAAGTTAAAATTAGTTTGAAGCTATTATCTCAAATTTTTGAAAAGATATTTGAGTCGAGAATCATTTTTACCAACTTTTGTTAATTTTTTTTCGGTTTTTAATTTTTTGTAAAAAAACTGTCTGTTTGATTTTTTTTCAAAATTTTACGAAATGTTAAAAACAATATTTTTTGAAAGATAAAAGTAGTTTAAAGCCAATATCTACAATTTTTGAAAGAATATTTGAGTCGAAAATCAATTTTTACCAACTTTTGGACATTTTCGCTGGACTAACAACAACATTGGCCACTCCGTAATTCTAAGGTACTTAGAATCAATTCCAAATCACACAGACTACACCATCCCCGAACTACAATTCGACAGGAATTTCCAGATTTCTATACCTACCAGATCTTTTTGGGAGGATGTCATTCTTAGAGGATGAGTCAATCCACTTTTACACAGATGGCTCAAAAACCAAAGAAGGGGTTGGTGGTGGTGTGTACTCTGAACGACTGAAATTAAGTATCTCATTCCGCCTTCCCAATCATTGTAGCGTGTTCCAGGCGGAACTTTTGGCGATTAAGGAAGTCTTGTCTTGGCTCAAAGAAAACGTGATATCAACATCTGATATCCGTATTTTCTCCGACAGCCAGGCCGCTATCAAATCTCTGGACTCAGTCTCTACAAACTCTATAACAGTCCATAACTGTCGAGCATCTCTAATGGAGATGGCGCAACAGTTTAATATTCACCTTTGCTGAGTGCCGGGCCATAGAGACATTCCAGGTAACTGTAAGGCTTGTAAACTGCTACTAATGCAAGACGCTGCGAGGATGGCAGGCACCAGGTGGACCAAAATCACCACGTGTCAAGCCACAAAAAACATCTGGCCAACACTGGATTTAAAACGTTCAAGGTGCTTGCTCTCTCTAAGTAGATCGCATATAAGCTCGATAATAGGTATCATAACCGGACACTGTCTAATAGGAAAGCACGCCACGAGACTAGGCGTATTCTCAAATGACTTTTGCAGAAGCTGTATGGACGAGGAAGAGGAAGAAACGGTTCGTCATCTTCTCTGCATATGCCCTGCTCTAGCTCGAAAACGCAAGAATTACCTAGGAGAATTCTTCTTTAACGATCTAAATCATATCAGTGTAATCAGCCTCTCACGTTTCGTAAGGGACTCTAACTGGTTCCATTGAGCTTAGGAGGAAGCCTCAAGATTCATGTAGTATCACAATGGGCCATCAAACTGGCCTAAGTCTGTTCGTTTCCATCTTGGACAGCCACTTTAACCTAACCTAACCTAAACTTGGACTATTTTTTTTAAGGTTTTTATTTTTTTTGTAAAAAAAACTGTCAATTCGATTTTTCTCAAAATTAACCTTATGTTGAAAACAACATTTCTTATAAGATAAAATGAGTTTGAAGCCTAAATTTCAAGTTTTTGAAAAGATATTTGAATCGATATTCAATTTTTACCAACTTTGAGTAATGTTTTTTTAGATTTTTAGTTTTTATAAAGAAAACTGTCGATTCGATTTTTTCTTAAATTTTTATGGAATGTTGAAAATAATATTTTCTTATAAGATAAAATTAGTTTGAAGACAATATTTAGGATTTTTGAAAAGATATTTGAGTCGAAAATCATTTTTTACCAACATTTGTTAATTTTTTTTTGGTATTTAATTTTTTGTAAAAAAACTGCCAATTTAATTTTTCTCAAAATTTTATCAGATATCAAAGACATTATTCAAATTGACAAATTTTTGTTTCAGTTTTTTTGATTTATAAAAACAACCGTTAAATGATATTTTTTCAAAAAAATATACATATTTGATATCACGTTACAATATATTATATAAAATTTAATTCTTGTCTCTAGCGTCGTTGGTTCGTAACATATTTAGGGTTCACCAAAATGTTCACCTTTTTTTTTAAACTGCTATGGTAAAAAAAACTACCCACGCAATTCTCTTGAGAACCCTTTCTGCATCTTTCTGCCTTATTATCTGTGTAACAAAATTTATTTCAAGTCGATATCTCTTCTGGTTCTTGAACTATGGAAGACGAAAAAAATGTCGCGAACGTACGAACGTACGTATACACGCACACAAAGACATCTTTCTAAAAATCTTTTATATCGACTCTAGGGACCTTGAAACGTCGAGAAATTTCAAAATTTTCTATTTGACAAATCGGACCCATTACAATAACTTCTAATGGAAAGTTAAAAAAAAACACTGGCCTACACTAGATTTAAAGCGCTCAGGAAGCCTGTTATCTCTAGGCAGATTGCATACAAGCTCGATAATCGGTTTCTTTACCAGGTACTGTCTAAAATGCAAGCTCATCAACCTGCTAGGCATATTCTTAAATTACTTTTGCAGAAGCTGTATAGATGAGGAAGAGGAGGAAACAGTTCTTAAGCTCTCTGTACATGCCCTGCTCTAGCTCAAAAACGCAAGACTTACCTAAAAGAATTCTTCTATAACGATCTTCATCATATTAAGCCTCGTATCAGGTGGCCCTCAACAGTGTAAAGTAACCGTACCCAACGCGGAATGCGCAACTATAGACATCTAACAATACAACAATATTTCAAAAATACTCGTAACAATACTATTTACAAAAATGCTACTAAATTAAATAAATGTCTCGAATATCTCGAGCAAAATCAGCTTTAACAACAAATATTTATTGTTAACTGTTTGAATTTCTTTAACTGACAATATGACTTCTTACAAAAATAAGTATCAGGGGCATGTTTGCAGAAGCACCAATGGAAAGACATCGATGGGCGTAGAATATAAACCTCTTTTGAATTTGAGGATATGAGTATTGAATTTATTAAAATTGAGCTTAGGTCAGAAATTCACTTACTAGTGGACAAACGCTGAAATATTTTAACAGCAACGGAAGTTTGATACTAGGCTATTTCTTGATTCTTTTGGTCGTTGCAAGAAAATTTCTGAATTCAAAAAAAGCTTTAATACAGGTACTGCCTTTTGCGAGGAATTCGGCATTAAATTGTAGGTCCCCCCCATCCCTGACAACATTACCCACACACAGAAATGGTTCAGAGTTGTAAGTCACTAGGCACTAGTTCTCAAAGGACCTAGTTTTATTGATTTTTTAGCTAAGTTTTTGTTTGAACTACAACTTAATTGTTAGTGAAGTCCAAATAGTCTAAAAATCAATCAAGTTTTTCCTTAAATTTATCTTTGGACTTTGCTGTGTTGGTATATAATTAGTTTACGAATTGAGACACCATGAAAACATTTATAACTGCTGTCAACATAGATGTCTGCATATTTCTAAAACAAAATCATATTCTATTAAATTTTAATTAAAAAGTATGACGTGAAAAGCAATTTCCATGTGATGACCTGAGAAATTGGACAGCTAAAAAATCGAAGCGGATTACGTATACTTTACCATTCCTGACGTAAGCTTCTTTTTCATCCGTACACCAACATATGAATACTTAACGAATATACATACTCGTAGATATAGTCTATGCATTCAATTTAAAATATTAAGGCAAACTTCGACGATAAGATTTACTTAAGTCTTTCATCGAAATCTTGACAACGACTACCCTTTTCCTGATGATGTCGAGTCGATGTCGATGTCGATGTCTAGTGCGAGTGCGAGAATGCGATAAAAAGAGAAATTGACGCTAGGTACATTCCTTCTTTTTTGGCGTAAGTCACCTCACTGAAATATTGGTATAGAAGGTATAGATAGGTATCCTAGAGGAAAGTTAGTGTGTATCTTCATCTACCTTTTATTTTATATTCCTGTTTTCTTTTTGTCAGTTAAAAAAGACTGACTGGTAAAAGTATTATAAACGCTTGTCGAACCAATTTAGCTGCTTCAATTCCTTCCAACTCTATTTTCGTTCTCAAAAATATATAAAAAAGAAATCCCTTTGACAAAGCTAAAGCGCTATATGAAGGTAGCTGTAGAAGAGATATGGCTTCATATGTACCTATATATTTACATAGCCTTTTGTTACATCAATGGCACACAGGACAGGAATATAGGGACAGAGACTGGCACAGGCACCACACATCTTTGGAAGGATTGATGTAAAGCGACCGCACATGGAACAGCAGGAGCACCACCACCATCAGAGCAGAGCAGAACAGTAGCAGGATTCTTATCCTATGCCAATTCACTACAGCACCGTTCCTTATCCGTATATAGTCCTAAACCCTGATGTAGCTTCACTCTCATAGACCAAAAGTGGACGGGCTATAAATGAACGAGCGACGACGTCGACAACGGAAAGACTCCCTTCTATATGGATATGCTCACCCTAGTGGTAAATATTCGTTTTAAGTCAGTTGGTAAACCAAGCGGAAGCACTACAAAGATCTATACTTTGAACTGTGGTCTAATTTATTTTTTTTTTCTTTTATCCTTTTTCGTTCGTTTTTTTATTTTTGCGTGTTCTTGTTTCCGTTTCCTATCATGCGGTTGGTTGTCTTAATTTCCAAAAAATATAAAAAAAAGAAATGTCCTCGCATAGAATCTTCAAAGTTAACCCACACTCTGACGGGTTGGAGGATGAGCTTGAGTAAAAACATTCTTAGTTCATCACATAATTTGCTGCTCCTGCTGCTAACGGACTTAATATGATTTTGTTATAACTGAACTGAACTGGTGCGGTGCGGTGCGTTGAGCGTTCAGTGTTGTTATTCTACGTGTTCGAACATTCCTTATTTCAAAGAGTGAAAAAGGAGCTTTTCCTCAATCCATCCATTCCAGAGACCTTACCTTTACTATACTCGACTTCTGTTTCTGTATATTGAGATGAATATTTGGGTTGAATTCATTTTAAAATTATAAAACGGATTTTCTTTTTTTCTTCCATCATTTAACTATTCGAGCGAGTGAAAGAAAAGATGAAAGCAATTTATTTAAGTCCTCCACACACTCCATAGAGTGTGTAATATACCAAAGGGGTTTGGGTGGGGGTGGTTTGCTTGGGTGGATTATAGTCCAGGTATATGAAGGATGCGGCAAGAAATATTGAAAAGGAATTTTTTTCTGAAGCTACATTTATTTTTATCATTTATACGAGTAGAGGTCGCATAGGTGTGGGAAGGTATTTATATCAAATTAAAAAAGATTCGAAGGATTTTATGGGAATTTAATTTTTTTAATACCCGTTGTGATTGTTTGGTCATTTGAGAGGGATTTTTTATGGTTTGGGTTTTAAGATGAATATTTTTGGTATTCAATGATAAAATAGGTTATGAAATAGTTGAAAGAAATAATTTCAATTTGCTTATGATAAAAGGGATTTTATAAGTTGTCAATTGATAAGGATTTAAGGATTTAGAAGTTGCTGTCTTAGTTTGTAAGAATCTGTATGTACCGATTTGTGAAGATTGGTGCCTCATCACTCACATAGGCCAACGATGTTAATTGTGAGTCTCTTGGTAAACTTTATTCGACATATCTTTCTTTCAGTCTTTGACCAAATCAACCTTGGAAATGCACAAAAATAAGGAGTGTTCTTCAAGCATTTCATGGAACTAGGGGTTCAAATCAGATATATTTCGTGCACTGAGTGATCTTGCGGTATGTAGGAACTACATTTATGGCTAGTTTGTATTCGGAGAAATTTTGAACCCAAGAAATGAGTTAGGCTACTACATTCATCTATGTTTGTGGCCTGTCTGTGCTAGCCTCTACAGGTTATGCCCTATGCCATTGTTTCGATTAAGTACAAATTAAAATTGAGGTTTCAAGCAGATTTGCGTTAAATGTTTTTTTTTGGTTAATAAAAAAAATAACTAAGTTAACCTAAAATTTTTTGTTCAAAAATATAAAATTCGAAATTTCTGAAAAAAGGATTAATAAATTCTTATGAAATTTTGTCGGAATGTTTTTTCTTAGCTTGAACTTTTTACAATATAGAAAATATATTTTTGTAGCCTTCTGAAGACTACAAAAATGTTATTATTTTATATTAAGTTAACAAAACTGTAGTATCACCTAAAAATGGCTCCATGGCCCAAAAATTTCTACAGAAGAAAATGCCACAATGTCAGATAGCTTAAAAAACAAGGAACATCAAGAAAGAGTAACATATACATATATGTTTGGCTTTATTTCACTTTCGGAGTAAAATAAAACATAATATTTTGCTAAATAAGATCAAATATCACCCAAAACAACTTTCGTAAAGCCCAAATTTAGAAACGTCATAACACCCAAAATATTTGGGTGATTGGGCTCTGAGACGGGTTTAAGAAATGCTTGGGCACACTAGAGAATTTATTTTAACTTTCTGGGCCTTCTGATCAATTTTGGGATTTTTGACATTTTGGGATCTGTGCGTTATTGTTTTGGGCCAAAAAACCTACCGCCAACAAGATTTTACATTGTGTAAAAATATTTGATGACCAAAAATATATATTTTTTGATAATCATATATTTGGTTTCTTCAAAATTCGAGAATTCAAAAACGAGTCCAAATTAACTTCCCATATGAAGTTATTGTCGGTACAATTTGTCGAATTGAAAATGACATTGACATTTCTCGATGTTTCAAGATCCCTAGAGTTAAAATAATAAAAAATTTGTAGAGAGATGTCTGTGCGTGCGTGTGTACGTACGTTTTTTCGTCGTGCATAGCTCAAGAACCATTAAAGATATATAATATTATATATTGTAACGTGATACCAAACCAATATATTTTTGGAAAAAAGAAATCTAATTTACGGTTTTTATTATAAAACAAAAAAATGAACAAAATATTTGTTACCTCGAAAATTTTACAAATAAAAATGGTATTATCTCCAAAACAATTTTGTGCAACGAAGAATGATAAAATTTTGGGAAAAATCGAATTGACAGTTTTTTAACAAAAAATTTAAAAACCCAAGAAAAATTAACATAACTTCCTAAAATTTGATTTTCGACGCAAATATCTTTTCAAAAATTTAAGATTTTGGCTTCCACCTTATTTGAACCTTTAAAAAATTTTGCGCACAATATTCGGAAATTTTTTTTTAGAAAAATCGAATTGACAGTTTTCTTAAACAAATTAAAACAAAAACAATACTAAAACATGTTAAATATTTACTTAAAATAAATAAACAAATAACATCAACATTTGAATGAAGTCAACAAAATCGAATAAAAATAAGGAAACCAACTCAACTGATGTCAACACAAATGATGGACCCACCTTTTGCTGAAATCTATATATTATACAAATTAATCTTTCATTACTTTTTTTACATTTATAATATTAAACACTTATTAATTAATTTTTATTTATTTAATTTTATTTTTAGAGATATTTTTAAACATTAACTTAAATATTCATCCATCTTGACGTGTGTGTAGGTACGGGTTAGTTAGATTTTGTTTGAAATGAGTTTTTGCAGCTTGTTGTCGCTGGCAGATACTGTGCACATTTTGGGCACTTTCTATTATTATTTAATATTAATGGTTTATCCTAAAATGTATACAAACAGGGATTTAATTGACACGAATAAAAATGATAATCAGCAAGAAGGCTTTTAAGTTTGCCATATAAATGCACAAAGTTTATGCAATAAGTTAGATGAATTCAGGTATTTGTTTGTGGGTTCGAGGGTGGACGTGATCTGTGTGTCAGAAACTTGGTTTAGATCTGAAGATAGGAAGAAGAGAAATTATAGCTTTTCGATCTGAATTTTTCGAAGAATTTTGGATTGTAGAGTAATAGTTGAGTCACGCTCCGATAGTGAAATTGATTACTTGTTTGTAAATATAATTTTTAAGGAAAACAATATTTCTCTTAGGTACAGTATATATTATGTAGGTCGAATCGGAACATTGACACAGGCCCACTTATAGCGGTGTTAGAGGAACTCTCATACGTTTCACCCCTAGTAATAGTCGCTGGAGACTTAAACAGTAACCTACTCGTAGATTCGAAACTTGTTGACAGTATGCAAATGCAAAATTTGTACCCAGTTAATACATCAATACCTACTCACTTTACGAAAGATAGTTGTACCCTACTTGATATATTTTTTGTAAGTCATTTATATAAATTGCTACATTTCAGCCAGATTCCTGCGATATCAAGAACATAAATTGAACTCAGCTTGAAGAAGATTTGAGAGTAGTTCAATGGTTCAGAGTGTATGAAATGACCTCAGTAGCTGATCAAACCGCTTTTATACAAGATAATATAGTTAATCTTTTTAATACTCATATCAAAATTAAAACAAAGACTTTACAATCAAAGGGTCAACCTCGGTTTACGAACTACATACAAACATTAATAATCAAGAGAAATAAGGCATATAAGGGTTGGAAACGTTTTCGGTCAAATGCGATATTAAATGTTAACAAGGCTTGAGGAATAAGGTTATTTATAAAATAATAGAATCTAAAAAGCGGTTTTATGCTCCACGGCTTGGTCCATCTATTGCCCGACACAAATTTTGGAAAAACATAAAAGAAATTGGAGTTGGAAGGCAAACAAACTGCATAACTACAAACATTGACTGCAACGAACTAAACAAGAGCTTCATATCAATACCTGATACTCATTCAAACTCTGACAATGCTCATAATGAACTAAGAAACACTCGTATTCCTTGTTCACAATAATAACAGATTTCAACTTTGAAAGAGTAGAAGAGTCTGATGTATTAGAAACAAATCGGTTACTTCGCCTAAGCCAAAATGGCTATCGTCCAAGGCACAGCTGTACAACAACCCTAATAAATATAGTAGAAGATATTATACAATCAGTAGATAGTGACTACGTTGCTTTTCACACATTATTTGATTTTTCTAAAGCATTTGCTACTGTGAACCATAGTATATTATGCAAAAATCCTAAAAAGCAGTTCAAGTTCTCATCAATGTCAGAAATGCTTACCTTCAAGGTAGATCTCAAGCAGTTGCAGTTGGTGATTGTATTTCTGACTGCTTGCCTTTAAGCTGGGGTGTCCCACTGGGATCAATTATGGGACCACTACTCTTTGTTATGTACATTAATGAGCTTCCCTCATGTCTTGTAAATTGCGGAAAAGTTGTCCCTCTGGTCTTGTAGAGAATACAATAAGCGAACTAGAGGCTAATCTCAATCGAATTTTGCACTGGTTAGGAATAAATGGACTCGGCTTAAAAGCAACAAAATGTTTAATAATATCCCGTAGGCCTATTGATATATCAGGCTTCTCTCAAATTGCACTAAATGAAAATGCTATTGAAATAGTCGACACGGCAACAAATCTTAGAATTATATTTAACAAGCAGCTTAATTGGGACAATCACATAAGATCAATTCTGGTAAAACATATGGGGGTCTCCAAATGCTTTACGTCACACAGAAGATAACACCAGTTAGAATTAGGATGATTCTCGCAAAACCATATATTGCTGTTTGACTGTGAACTATTTTCAAATCGCAGTAATGAGCAAAAACGAAAACTCAATGTCGCCTATAACTGTGTTTCACGATATATCTACGGATTGAAAAGAAGAGAACATGTTTCATCTTTCGCTAAATCAATATGTGGCCTCACTTTAGAAGATCTTTTCAAGTTTAGGACTTTAATTCTGCTTCATAATATAATGCAAACACATCAACCCTCCTACCTTTACAATATAATCCGATTTCCACAGTGTACGAGATCCTGTGATCTCATACCCGAATGATATGATTTCTTAAAATCTGAGCGTCATTTTTTCATAAATGCCATCCGTCAATATAATTCCTTAAACCGTTTTGTTAGATTAATACCATATTCTAATACTATTCATTTTAAATAACTTTTTTTTCATAACATTTTAGTTAATTTTTGAATTTGGTTTTGAATTACATATGTATATCATTAAATAATTAACATTTCTTAAATTTCGCTTTGTTAAATCTCCTAAAGTAGCACACGAATTTGAATTTGTATATAAAGCTTGCGCTATAAAGAAGATATTGTATATTATTGTGTAATGCTACTCCTTTTAAATAAAGAACTAAAGAACTAAATATTAAATATCATTTCAAAAATTAAAAATATTGGCTTCAAAGTTTTTATAAAATTCCGAAATTGATGATCAGTTGTTCATATTTCGTCAATAATAGAAGATATTCACTACAAATTAATTTAATTTATATAATTTGTATTTGTTTATACAAGGAATAAAAACTATTATAAAATGCTACTAAAATTGGTAAACGTTGGTTCTCGAATTAAAATCTCGCTTACAAAAAGAGATTTTGAAATCAATTCGTACCTCCGTAATTTTGCGACGTTTTTTCGTCGTCCGTAACACAAAAACCAAAAGAGAAATCGACATCAAATAAATTTTGTTATACAGATCATAAGGCAGGAAGGACGCTTAAAAGAATTACGAGTGTGGTTTTTTTTACCATAACAGTTTAAGAAAAAGTTTAAAATTTTGGTTAGCTCTAAATATCTTACGAAATTATGATGCTATAGACTTGAATTAAATTGTATGTTATATATTGTAACGTGATACCAAACAAATATATTTTTGGAAAAAAATCCAATGAACGGTTTTCTTATCCATCAAAAAAACTGAAACAAATTTGTCACCTCGAAAATTTTACGAATACAAAATGATTTTTTCTCCAAAACAATTTTATTCGACGAAAAATAACGTTTTTAATATTTGGTAAAATTTTGAGAAAAATCTAATTGACAGGTTTTTTATAAAAAATAAAAACCTAAACAAATAAAAACCTTTACAAAAGATATTTGAAGACATTGGCTTTAAACTACTTTTATCTTCTAAAAAATAAAGTAGTCAATATTCGATCAAATGTTGACAAAATTCGAATTAACCGTTTTTTTACAAAAAATAAAAACCTAACAAAAAACAATACTTAAACTTGGTAAACATCTACTTTCGACTCAAATAGCTTTTCAAAAATTAAAAATATTGTCTTCAAACTTTTTTTATTTCACAGAAAATATTATTTTCGATATTCAGTAGTTTTTTTTATATATGTACTCAACTATTTCTTTTTATGAATAATATTGTTGGTAATTTTAATATTTTGAAGAATAATTCAACTAACAACTTTTTTAACCCAACACGAAAACATACAAACTTCTAAGCAAGATAAATCGACAGACGGGATGGGAAGTTATCAGTGTGGGTCGCATCCCAGCCTCTTTTTTTAATGAAATTAAAAACTAAAACGTATACTCTTAAGCACTAAATATCAGAATACCAAAAATGATCGTAAAAAAATAAAAATGTACCTATAAGAAAATAATTTCAAAGAAATTATAGTGATGCGATGTTTTTTGGCAGGCATATTTTTAAATCTTAAAGTATTTATAAACGTATTTTCATTTTAAAACAGAATCTTTAGATACGGGAGCAAGTTTGTGTATGTTACGTTTGTCTATTTTGTGTCAGCATATAAGGCACATTTTTACCTCATTGGATTTTTTAATAAGCAGAATTGCTTCATTCAAGCGGATACTGGTGTAGTTTTTGAAGAGCCTATGCATCCTCAAAGACTAAACTTCTTTTAAAAATGAGGTTGGCCAAACAGTAGCCACTGGGCTTTTTGTGGAGTTAAGGATAGGAAGCTGTACGATGTATGGCCAATGAAACAAATGGCTCTTTTGCTCAAGGATTTTAGTTACCGTAATATTCGACAATGCTCAACTTATTTTTTTGAGCATAAAAGTATCTAAACAAATAAAAGAAAAAGACATTGAGCCAAGAAAAATTCGAGAGCTAAAGAATAAGAACATTTTTCAATACCGACACTGAACCTGAATCATTTCAAGTCATAATTTCATTGAAACCATTGAATAGAGGTATGCCAGCGAAGAACATATTTTTCAGATAATGAGTTATTTAATTTTCTGAAACAACATGTTCTGGCTTCGATAAACTAAAGGACTGAGTAAAATCTAGAATATTCAAAATCAACAAAAACATGTATTTCCTCAGTTATGTTTGATGAAATCAAAGCTAAATTTACTTTTTCGATCAACCAAAAGTGATTCCGAGCCGAAAATAGGAACCTAGAATAAAACAGAAAATTGGCATTAGAATAAAATATATTTCACTCTTTACTCTGAAAAACATCCACGATATCGAAATCAATCTCTAAGGATGAAGGTAAGCGTTGTGTTGTATCTTTTGCATGAGTTATAGAGTATAGGTTAGGTTTATGGCCATGAACTGAAAAGAAATCAGTCATTGCCTTCAGCTATATATTCATTTGTAATTTTATTTGAACTAGAACACGCATTTTGGTTTGAAATACTCGTACTTGGGTTATATCCTTGCTAACAATGCTCACGCACGACATTATTCAAACGAATCGTACAAATACAAATACCTATATACAATTCTACATATCCGCATACAAACATCCATCGCTTTCAACGCACAAAAATAAAATACAAAACAAAAGCCAAATCAACCCTAAACAATATAAAACTTTTCTATATTTGTATATTTGTAGGTTTGTATTTGTATTGAATATATTGCTGGGGGTGTTGTAATAAAACATGCAAATGCAATTTATTCTCCTTTTCAGTTGTTAAGTATCTCTTGATAAATTGTTGGGCAATTTTATAAGAAAAAGTGTATTGTATTTATTTACGAGTATTGAGTATACTATGCTATATAGCTTTGGCTCGTTAGAGAGGAAGTTACTACTTCTTACTTGGCAACGCATGTAAGGGCATAATCAGTTGAGAGATGTTTTTAAGGATAACTTTATTACACGCATATACCGTACAGTGGACTTCACATAATTTGGTTAGAGCAAACTAAGTGTATTGGTCTGGAAGATTTATTTAACATTTTTTTGTGTTCAAGTTTGATTATTTAAAAAAAAAAGATTTTATTTTCTAAAGGCGCTACTATTTTTTAGTGCTGAGTAAACTGACTTTCCTTACTTCATGAAAGATGTCAATCCTGCAATAAAATAATGTCTCTGAACAAATAAATTATAGCAATGTAGCTTTTGTTAAAAAAAAGTAGTTTAGAGAAGATTACATTTTCGCTTAAGACTTTGAATCATACGTGATTGTTAAATCTTGCATCATATCTTATGTATTAACTTCCCATAAGAAGTTATTGTAATCGGTCCGATATGCCAAATTGAACATTTTGACATTTATTGACGTTTCAAGGTTCCTGGAGTCGAAACAACACATTTTTAAAGAAAAATGTATGTGCGTGCGTGTTTACGTACGTTCGGAAAGATTTTTTGTCGTCCATAGCCCAATAACCAGAAGAAAATATATCGACTTCAAATTAATTTTGTTATACTGATAATGATGCAAAAGGGGCTCTCAAAAAAATTTCGCGTGTGGTTTTCTTACCATAGCAATTTAAAAAAGAAACCTGGATCCGAACCACGCTCATAACTTCCCATAACGTCTGTCGATTTGTCTTAACCCAGGCTTTTTATGGAAAATCGTGAACACTTTTTTTTTAAATTAATTTGTATATACATTTATTTTGGACATATATTTCGAGTTTTTGAGTACATAAGTATATACAACGTGTATTTGTTTTGTTATCCTGTTTTTGAGATATCAAATTTAAAAAAAAATGATTGATATTTTTTTAAAACTCTAAAAACAAAACATTGAACGTTTTCCATAATCAAATTAATATTTTTAAGACATAAAATATTTAAAACAGTTCTCTTAGTTGATGAAAGAATTGAAAAATAAAATAACAATTAAAGAACACTATACATACAAATCTTAATATATAAAAATCCAGTGTCATATGTATGTTCCCTGTGAACTCTTCACCAAGTCAACCGATTTCGTGGAAAGTTGGCATTTTATGTGTAAGCTGGTCTAACTTGAGATATAGGATAGTTTATATTTCGATTAATGGTCTTAATTAACTGCATGTTAATGTTAATGTTTGTTATTAATCGTAAGTTTCATAAGTCTTGATGGCGCCTTAAATCAGATTTTTTACAGATAACTGTCCGACCATCTAATGTGAACTTCTCATAGATTACGCCACGTTGGAATTCGAAACTTCTTTTTCAAAAACACGTGGTGCAATGTGATATTTTGATCGATCTATAACGTAACATATCTTTTTCTAGATTATTTCTCATTTAATTTCTTGTGCTATATATAATTCTGAATATTTCTTTTCAACTACTAAATTACAGTTTCATTTAACAATATACAAACAATAATTGGCTCTATGTAAATTGTATATCTATGTATATATGTATATAAAAAGAAATAAGAAAAAAATACAAATTACGTAAAAGTTCATTTTTCCAATGACAGTTTTTTTTACAAAAAAATAAAAACCTAAAAAAAATTAATAAAGTTGGTAAAAATTGATTTTCGACTCAAATATCTTTTCAAAAATTGTAGATATTGGCTTTAAACTACTTTTATCTTTAAAAAAATATTGTTGTTACCATTCAGTAAAATTTTGAAAAAAATCGAATTGACAGTTTTTTTACAAAACATAAGACTCTAAAACAAACAAAAAAAACATTCATTTGACTCAAATAGCTTTTCATAAATTAAAAATATTGGCTTCAAAGTTATTTTATTTCACAGAAAATATTGTTTTCAATATTCGGTAATTTTTATATAAAAATCCAACAGTCCGTTTTTTCGTAGAAAATAAAATCTACAAGAACTAGTACTCAAATTTGGTAAAAATTGATACGAATACATATAGTCAAACTTTTAAGCAAGACAAATCGACAGATGGGATGGGAAGTTATCAGTGTATGTTATCAGTGTGGGTTTGCAGGAAGCAATTGAATAGGAGTTCTTGTAGCATGTCGTACGAAAATATGGGATATTTGCTATAGAAATGGAATTACTTCTAAGACTTTGTATTTCGGAAATCGGACTTTCCAAATATCCAGATCTTTAAAAAAAAACTTTTAAAACTTAAAAAAAATATAAATGTCTAAAGGGAAGAATTTTTAAAGACCTACAAATTTCCATTGATGGTGTTAAACGATGGGTTTTACAAACGTTACGTATAGCTGATTTTTGAATAACGATGACTTGTTGTAGTTTGTTGACATATGCACCGCCCCAACAGGGTATTCCAATGCCAAAATAAACCATCTTTAGCAAATTTGAAGAGCAATGTTTTTTCAGGTGGATGAAACAACGGGTGGATAAGAGAAGATAGTTTTTTAAAATAGAAATGTGCTTGTCCCAGTTCAAGTTTTGATCAATATAGATGCCGAGGTATTTAAAGTCTTCAACTATTTCAATTTCAAAACAGCTACCAATGCATTTAACGTTGGGATGGTATGATTGATTATGACGACTATTACATTTACAATAAAGTAGCTTATGACTGAGGCAATTGTGAGAATGAAAATTTATTGGTATGTCGGGAGAGATACTACATCTTAGGCTGAAAAACATTAACCTTGTTTTGCTGCTCACAATTAATTCATGTTTAGCAAACCAAAATCTTAGCAAAGTGAACATCATAGTTAATATCTGAAATTAGATTCAAAGAACTACAGTATGCAATTCCAAGGTAATCGGCAAAGGCTCTGACTTAACCTCTGAAATTAAGTGAAAAAAGGGAGTTAATATAAACCAAAAACAAAATTGGTCCCAGTACGGATCCCTGTGAGACCTCCAAAAGGCTATTTTTAGAGGAACTTATGCTGCACCCAATTTTTACATTGTGTGATCTAATTTTTAGATAAGACTCCAGCTATTTCCAGATGAATCCACGAAAACCAATTTTATACAATTTAATCAAGAGTATGTTATGGTTCACCATGTCAAAGGCTTTAGTAATATATACGAATAGTCCAGCACACTTTTTCTTAGCATCTAAACCTTCTTGTAAAATGCAGCAAAATTCTAGAAGAGCCTGCTCAGTAGAAAGCCCAGCCCTGAATCCAAATTGGAATGGACTCAAAAAGTTTATTTTATTAAGGTAAAACAAAATTCTTCTTTTAATTACCTTCTCAAACAATTTCGATATTGAAGACAACAAAGTTATTGGTCTATAATTTGCTTTATCTGTTTTACTTCCTTTTTGACTAATGGAACAATCATAACTTTTTTTAAATCATCAGGAAACTTTCCAGAGTATATGCTGAAGTTAAAAATGTGTGTCAATATATCTACCAAATTTGGTAGAACCTTTTTAAGCATTATATTAGATATTTATTTCATCTTTGCCATGAGAAATTGAATTATTTAACGAGTTTATTGTTTCGAGTATTTTAAGTAATGTAATTGGCTCAAAAAAGAAACTGTTCGAACTGGTTTCTTGAGAAACAATCTCATAGCAACAGTCAAATAAAGTATGTACACTTTCAGAAAAAGAACTATGCCCAACAGACGCAAAAAAGGAACTAA
This sequence comes from Eupeodes corollae, assembly GCF_945859685.1. Taxonomy (NCBI): domain Eukaryota; kingdom Metazoa; phylum Arthropoda; class Insecta; order Diptera; family Syrphidae; genus Eupeodes; species Eupeodes corollae. The sequence continues at coordinate 273,828,870 of NC_079147.1, forward strand.
ATTCATCCACTACATCTTTTGGATTCGATAAAACAATTCAACCATTTTTTAGTACAATTGGATTGCTGCTATTCGATATGTTCCTACCTAAAGTAATATTAATGACTTCCCATTCTTTTTGATGTTGCCATTTGCCTTATGGATTCTAGATTGATAAAACGAATATTTTGTTGTTCTTATTTCTTCGTTTACTTTTTTACGCAGCCTTTTATACCTGGTTTTCAGACTTAAATTCATCGGATGTTTCAGACATTTTTTGCTTAATTTATTTTTCTGATTAATTTTGAAAATCAGTGATGAGTTTATCCATGGTTTGAGGTTTCTATTTGAATTGTTCTACATTAAAGTATAAGTAGATGAACTTATGTGTTCTTAAAAATTCATAGGCAATGGATACTTCACTATAAAACATGACGCTATTCCAATTTTCATAAAGTAATCTACTATTTAAAAGTTGATATTTGACTCTGATAAAGGGGGGTTGAGTACAATATTCATTGTTTTCACATCTAACACTTTCAAAGAGAATTCCTGTCATACAGTGGTCAGTTATATTAAGTTCAAGGTTAATTCCAACAATAAAATAGCAGGGAATCTTATCAAAACGACCAAGAACATGGTCAAGGCACGTTCCAGAACAAGGCCTAGTCACTTCGTTCACAAAAGATGTAAGTCCATTTTCGGCTATGAGAACTTTACAAAGATCAGAAACAGAATTACTTAATAGATAATAAGATTCTTCGATCGTTTAAGGCTAAAAAAATTTGACATTTCATTTAGAAAATAGAGGGGGTCATCATATATGTTACAACACACTTCGATAATATCTGCACTTTTTAGATTGAAAACTTTTATTTCATATTCATACACTGTGCGTACAAAAACTCCTACCCCACCACCAGAATAAGTATCATTAGTACTTGCGTGAAAATTATAACCAGATATGTTATAATTTTCTATTTCATCAGAATAAATCCAAATCTCTGATACAAAAATTAATTCAGGTAAATTGAAAAAAGCTTCAAGATCTCCGACCAATAAATCGAAATTTCGACGCAAGCTGCGAATATTTTGATGAATAATAAAAAACGATTTGTTTCCCGAAATAAATTTTAAAATAGTATCATAAATACATCTAATGGTTCTAGTAGTGAGGTTATTATGCATAAGATCAAGATTGCCGTAAATTACGGCTGACCAAAAATATTGTTCATCGATTGGCACTTCAGTAAACTTTAACTGTGATTTAATTTAATTAATGTTAATCATAGTATTTATTAATAAAATAAAATTAAATATGTTATGTAAATTAGTATTCAATTTTGTCTATTAAGTCCTTCCTTAATTACTTAGCCACTGCTAGTATATTTTGTATATCAAGAGTCCAGATTAGGAAAGAAAAATCAGAAAAAAAAATGTATAGAAATCGATAGGCTGGAAACTATTTTTGGCTCTGAAAAAAATTTAGAAACAAAATCGCGAATCTGCTAAAAGCCTTTATACCCGTAAAGTTTGATCTTAAGAAATCTGTTCAGTCTGTAGGCTAGCATAGACAAGCGGAATCTCCAGACACATTTTTACGACTTCTCTATCATCGTCATGTTTGATTACAATCTCGCGTTCAATTGTTTTTACGAATCCAATACTTGCCATATGATTTTTATAAGGTACGTAACATGTAAAAATAAATGAAATAAAACAAACAAATAGCTGAACTCTTTAATTTCTTTTTTATTTCTTACATTAAAAAATTACATTTTATTTTCGGTAAAGATTTTTTACTGGAATTTTGAATCCTTTTAATGGAATTTTTAAAGCCACTTTAGTGCTTTAAGCAAACTCCGGTTAAAAATTGTTTTCTTTTAATTAAGCGGAGTTCATTTGAGTGAAAACTTTGGCATTTTATCATCTGTAATGTAATCACTCAGAAAAAAAAATTTCAAAGAAAAAAGGGGAAAATATCAAATTTCATACACCTTTTTTTGAATTCTTTTTAAACTAATGAAAAATGAAAAAGCTTGCCCATTTCGTAAATGTTTGTATTTAAAATTATTTAATAAAACACATGTAATGTTAAGATCCTGGCATACAGTGGTACCTCCTTGCTGCTTGTTCACACTTTGCGAATAGATTTATAGAATATGTTTGGGTTACATAACTTGAACGTACAGAATATTAAAATGAATTTCAAATTTTAATTTTAAACGTTGTTTATTGGGGATTTATTTAACTGCAAGAGGCAGGAACCTAAGATTACACAAACATCTTTTTGAAATCAGTGAATTGCAGATTTAAAAGCACTAAATTGTTCTGGTTTTTACAATTCTTAAAGTATCAAAGTTAATATGTTTTAATAAAAATTAAATTTAAAAATGTCCTTATTAAAAAAAATGTATACAAATATGGGGAGCTGTATTTATAAGCCACTGATAATCCATAAAAATAAATCTAAATTCAAAGAAAAAAGTGTGGTGAGATTTGGTGAAGTGCAGATACTACAAAATTATAATATTTAATTTTGAAAAAAGTTGTGGGTACTTAATGAATAAGCATTATTTTTTTTTTTCAAAAATTCTCTGGAAGTAAATTGTAGAAAGTAATTACGCATTTCTACAATTAAAATTTTCCTTTAACGTTAGTTATCCAAAGACTGTAGCTTTGATCATTTTATGCTCCTTAAAATCTTTCGTAGACCAAAAATTTCGAATTATTAAAAAAAAAAAACTGATTATTTTATCTCAGGTTTTTTTTTTTTATAATGAAATTTTTGTTGTTTGCAATTTGAAAAAGAATTGCTTTAAAATTAAATGTTTATTTTGATCATTTTCAATTCACATTATTCTGAAATCATTTTGAACTGTAATGTTTTATGTGTCGTTTTAATTCGATTATCATTAATAAAATTATCTTAAAAAAATGTTTGCAGCTTTAAAAAATTGGCCTGCTTTTAACAAAAAATACAATATCCAAGAACTAAGGTTGCAAGAATAGCTGGTGTAGGTAATGCAGGGGCCCTTCGATCCTACTCACGACATAGTGGCATTTCACTTGCGGAAAGGTAAATATTAATCTTGGAGCTATTAAGGGAAAGTTCTATTGAACTTTTATGCAGACCCGGCCATGATATAGCGAAGGTCACTGCAATATGCACCGGACATTGGCCGATAGTTTCGACGTTTCAAGGTCCCTACAGTCAAAACAAAAGATTTTTAGAGAGATGGCTATGCGTGCGTGTGTATTTACATTCGTGAAGTTTTTTCCGTCGTCCATAGCTACAAAACCTGTAAAGTTATCGACATCAAATAAATTTTGTTATACAGATAATAATGCAAAAAGATGCAGAATTTACTCTCAAAAAAATTGAATATGTTTTTTTTAACCATTGCAATTTAAAAAAAAGGTTAAAATATTGGTGAGCCCAAAAAATCTCACGAACCAATAATGCTAGCCACTAGAATTACATTTTGTAACGTGATACCAAACGAATATATTATTAGAAGAAATTCCAATAAACGGTACTAAAAAAATATTTGTCTCTTCGAAAATTGTACGAATAAAAATTAGTTTCTTTTCAAAACAATTTTGTGCAACAAAGAATACCGTTTTTGACATCTGGTAACATTTTTAGAATAATTGAACTGACAGTTTTTTTTTATATTAAATAAAAACCTAAAAAAGCAGTACTAAAAGTTATGAAAATTGATTTTCTACTCAAAAATCTCTTCAAAAATTTTAAATACTGTCTTCAAACCAATTTTTTCTCACAGAAAATATTGTTTTTGACATTAAGTACATTTTTTATAAAAATCGAGTAGTCCGTTTTTTTTGTAAAAAACGAAATCAACCAAGAAGAGTAAAAATTTGGTAATTTTTGTATTTATTTTATTTTCTTCTTGTTATCAAAATAAAATATTAAATAAGTGATTCATTTCAAATTTAAAAATAATAACATTAATTTAACATGATATATAATAAAATTTATTTAACTAATATTAAATTATCATATTTAAGTGTTTTCCATTTGGTAGATAAGAAGAAGGTACATTTTGTTGCCAAAAAACAAGAAACGAAAATACCGAAAGAAATTCAAGATATTAAAGGATTTGACATAATCTAGATAATGTTATTGATTTCATTGAGATCGAAGCTGAAAAGCCATTTTTTATGTTTTTGAGTTGATCGAAACCTTCGTAATTCAAAAGTAAGTTTAAAAGTCAAGGTGCTATTGAGGAAAAGAAATTTAAAAATTGATTAGTATTGTGCGCTGGAATAATGGAAAGGTTTCTATCGTTACTGCGTAAAGCGAAAGCTGGACTTAAAAGATAACCACTTCTCCCAAAAAATATTTTTAAAACTTTATAAAACTAAAGGTGTTTGAGAGAAAGAATACCAGAGTTTACAAACAATGGAAAGCTATGTTCATATTTTTTTTCTTCCGAATGGTTCTAAATAAATTCTCTACGCTACCAAAAGAGGTTGCCAAAGATTTTTGTAACAACCAACCAACAACAGATTACAGTACTAACCCTTAATAGTTTTCATAAATTTTCTCCAACATAGTTTTTTTCAAATGAAACAAGATATAAGTGGTTGAAAGTAGGTATTTCTTTAATGCTTGAGTGTGAATTTTCCAGTCCGTTTTAATGTTTATTCCAAGATATTTATACTCAGTAACTGGTTCAATAACAAAACAGTTTGGAAAACAATTATTTAGCAATGCATTAACTTGTATATCTGCGGAGGTAAAACAACAGATACTACTTAGTGGCATCTTTTTGCAGTCATAACTATGCTGAACTAGAAGAAGAAGACTCAAATCTACAGCAAGTGATTTGAAAAACATAATTCTTGTTTCTACCTAATAACTAGTTTATGTATGCCAAACCAATGTCTTTATAATTCTAAGTCATGATTAATGTCTAAAAACAAAACAAGAAAAGTGGGACTAGAATAAACACACGCTATATCATCAGCAAAGCCAACTACTTTACCTTTTAAATTAAGAGCAAATATACTATTAATACAAATAAGAAATAAAATAGGACCTAAGACAGAACCTTGCGGGACTCCTATGTTAATATTTTTTACTTCACTGAAGTTGCGACCAATTTTGACAATCTGTTTTCTAGTTTTAAGGTTAGAACAAAACCAATTTAGCATAAAGCCTTGGAATCCAACTTTCTCTAACTTTTTTAATAATATCTTTGTATATGAAAGACATACAAAGTATATATATATAAAGTACCTACTTCATCGAGTCAATGGAAAATTTTTGCATTAACGAATGGTAAATGACACTAAGATTACAAAACCACTGGTCGGACAGACTTTTTCCTTTTGGCCGCAAAATGGTCACTTCCGGTTGCGTTTTTTGGTATTGGGGTATACCATCAGGTCAATGGAAAATTTAAATAGTAGTTGGTAGAAATCTGGTGGTAGATTTAAAATCATTTGGTTGCACAGACATAATTCGGGATCAACCCTTTGTCCGACCATCTCAAAAACCGGTATTTTTGGTGTTGATCTACCTCATCTGGTCAATGGACGAATGGGGTATCAAATGAAAGCTTGGACCGGCTACTTTAAGAATCTACTGGTCGGCCAAACATACTTCCGACCGGTTTTTCCACAAAAACGTGCTTTATTTTTTTCATCTTTTTTCAATTCAATATCAAAAAATTTAAAGTAAAATAAATATAAAAATTTGTATCAGATAAAGTTCACATTATCACCTAAATAAATTATATAAAAAAAGTTCTAAGAAAAATTACAAAAAGCCGTAACAAAATCTATTAATAATTTTTTTCAGGCATTTTTTTTTTGTTTTTATAAATTAAATAAATGACATACTTGTCGACAAACCATTAACTTCAATTAAAATGCAATCATGTTTCCGTACTTAAAATTGCAGCTGGTATATAATAAAATTATATTACATATTATATTATAATATATCAATGAATCTTTGCAAATAAAAATGAATGCTATAATGATAGATTTAATTTGGACAGTTTCACTATCCAAAATTCCTGAATAACCAATGTTGATGGGATTTAATAGTAAGGCAATAATATATAATAGTGAGAGTCAAGTTAAAAATTACTTACCACGAATTCGTTTGTCACCCACATCCTATACCGTTGTTTTTGAAACTCTTAAGGAATTTGTAACGAATGTAATCAAAAAGAAATAATATTGACATATGACTTAGCTATTGCAAAAATGGCAATGCAAATTCAAATATTTCATATAATTTTAATAATATTTTCATTAATTTAGATGCATTTCATATCCAAATGGCTTTTTTTAAGCCCTCGGAAAATGTATTGAGGGTTGTTTAATAGTCGATATATTAGTACAATCTGAAGTTTTGGCTGAACTATCAGTAAACGGATTTATTGATTTAATAGATGTAAACGAATCCGGTGTAATTAAGACATTGAACTTTGAACGGTTTTGTTTAGAAAACAACATCAATATTTCAGAAGATTACGTTGATGATTTACAGCACTTTTTTCAAAGCCCATTGCAACCAAATAAGAACCCTAATTTAAGCCCATTGCTTAATGATATTTTTACTAAATACAGAGCGTATAAAGATCTCACACTTAAAGGAGATCATGGTAATACTCTTCGGTCTTTTATGCAATATAAAATGAATTTATGAACTTTTTTTTCGGGTTTTCATGGAATATAAGAACAAGTGATTTCAAATTGTATGTGGATTCTATTTTCGGAAATTCCAATTTGTTTTTTGTGTTTAACCAACCTAATTATGAAAGGTATATATTAAAATATAATTGTAATTTAGTTGAATTAAAAATACAAAATTCTAATTTAATAAACGAATTCAGGCGGTTGCTTTTGGTATAAGGCGTACAGCAAAAAGTTTTGCTGGGTCACCAGTTGACCTAACTCTGGAACAAACCATTAATGCGGATGCTGCTAACTCGTTGACTGGTGTTTTCAAATTCAATTTCAGAAAGACACGCTGGGTGCTAAGTCATAACCTAAGAACAAAAATTATTTCCAAAATGTTAATTTAATTCATTGATGGCTTTTACTCAATCCATCTTAGGGTCATTAGTTCCTCAAACATTTAACAAAATATCCGAGATGATTTTAACAAGTTTATAATACACGGATGCCCCAGAAGTTCATGTTGGTTTTTGACCGCTATTTACACCCATCCATCGAAGACTGTGAACATTGCGTTCGATATGACGTAGATGTCTCAAATTTCACGATTCCTGGACCACTTCAAAAACGAACAGATGGTCTTTTTAAATGCCTTGAAAACCCTTAATTTAAAGAATCGCTCGTAAGATTTTTCTTTCTTGATTCCAATTTTATGAGACACAAAAGTGTTTTTTTACGGTAGATGACAAGTGTTTCTCCTTAGAAGTTCAAAGCCAATGTATTTCTAAACGTGAGGAATATAAATACAGTTGTAGCTATAAAGAAGCCGATACCACATTAATTTACCACATAAGAAAATCAAAACGTAATTCCAACATTATGTTTTGAGCATCTGACACGGAAAAACTCGTTATTGTACTGGGAAATATGTACAAATTCAAGAATTTAGAGATTTGGTTAGCAAGTGGCAGCTCGTCTATTCGTCTATAGTCTATGCCATAAACTATAAGCAACTAGCTTCGACATTGGTAGTGAATTTATGTGCTGCGCTACCATCATTTTATGCCTTTACAGGTTGCGACTAAAAGCTAAACCTCTAGAAATCCTTCAAAAAAGTAATTTTTATCAAGCTGCATTTGAAACACTGTGTAAACAAACTGATCTTTTACTGGAAAAAGAAACAGAAGTTATTCAAAACTTTACTTCACATATGTATGGTTTACGGAACTGAAAAAGTGTTAATAAAGCTAGATTTCAAAGGTTTCAAAACATATATACTTCTAAAAATACGTCGGTAGGTAATTTTTTTTTTTAAGTATTAAAAACTTTGACCCAATCACTAAGTCACTCAATGAAGAATTAAAATAACAATTTTTGTAAGTTTTATGTGGACTAATGGCACAGAAGCAGACTGCTTCAAACTGAGGAAAAATGATTTTTTGTGGGTATTGAAGGATAAAAAGTTAATACCACTTTGGTTGCAAGGGGATCCCACTCCGCTTAATGTTGATGATATTATTTTTAAAGACAATGAAGAAGATTCTGACGAAGACGATATTTTTTAATTTTGTATTATTCAAATTGTCGTTGAATAATTACTGGGATATAATCTGCAAAGGTTATTTGTTTATTCTATGTATTGCTATGTGACATGTTTATTTTGTATCTTTTTTGAAAAAATGAATTCATCTTATATTTGAAAAATAAATTTAATGCATACACCCTATATAACATTCAATAGATAATTTGGATTAACTTTTCCTTGGAAGTATGTAGATAGTTTGTCGCTAAGTATGTCATTTATTTAATTTATAAAAAAAAAATTCCTGAAAAAAATGATCAATATTTTTTGTTACTGCTTTTTGTAATTTTTTTTTTTAACTTTTTTTTGTATAATTTATTTAGGTGATAATAATAACTTTTATCTGATACAAATTTTATATTTATTTTACTTTAAATTTTTTGATATTGAATTGAAAAAAAGATGAAAAAAATAAAGCACTTTTTTGGTTAAAAACCGGTCGGAAGTATGTTTGGCCCATGAAAAGCTTGTCCGACCAGTAGATTCTTAAAGTAGCCGGTCCAAGCTTTCATTTGATACCCCATTCGTCCATTGACCAGATGAGGTAGATCAACACCAAAAATACCGGTTTTTGAGATGGTCGGACAAAGGGTTGATCCCGAATTATGTCTGTGCAACCAAATGATTTTAAATCTACCACCAGATTTCTACCAACTACTATTTAAATTTTCCATTGACCTGATGGTATACCCCAATACCAAAAAACGCAACCGGAAGTGACCATTTTGCGGCCAAAAGGCCCGGAAAAAGTCTGTCCGACCAGTGGTTTTGTAATCTTAGTGTCATTTACCATTCTTTAACTTTAACCGCCGCCTCCCAAACTATAAGAAAAAGAAACTTCGAGACCGAAAATTTTCTTTGAAACAAGCTTAAGAACATTTAAAGGTGAAGTTAACATTTACTTGCATTGACGATGGTATCAGTAGCTTTATTAAAAAATAATCTGTAAAGATTTTTGCCATGTCACCATGATCAAATATGTTTTCAGAATCATAAGTCAAAAAAGGAGGAATGTCAAAATATTTGTTTTTACCGAACAGTTCATTTACTATACACCATTCCTTTCTAAGGTCACCTTTGGCTTTAAGAAAGGTATGAGATGTTCGGTATGACAATTTTTTTTACAAAACACGAAAACCTACAAACTTTTAAACAAGACAAATCGACAGACGGGATAGGAAGTTATCAGCGTGGGTTGCATCCCAGCGTCTTTTTTTATTTTGATAATACAAAGTTATATACCAATTTACACCTTTACGACCAATTCTTTCGGTTTACTGATAATATTTTCTTAAACAATAATATTTTTTTATAGTATAACATTAGCTTTAATTTGTAGTCAACCTTGTTTGTTTCAAAAAATGTTTTTGTTTTGTTGTTTTTGATTATTCGGATGAAATTGTTATTCAATCCAAAAAAGAAACAAATAATTTCCAAAACTCTTAAATTCTTTAAAATTCACTATCGCCCTTTTAAATCTCTTCAACTAAATATATAAATTTAAAATTTTGCGACAAAGGAAAACAAAGTTATCCTATATTTGACTGACCATCAATCGCACTCCCCTCCAACCACCCAAGGGCTTTTTGATTTGAAAATTTTAACGCACAATCTTTTGAGTACAATAAAATCAATTACAAAATCTCATTTTATTGCCTCCTTTTTGAAACGAAACAAAAGTAAAACAACATAATTTACTTCCACTTTATCTGACAGATCCTTTGATTTAGCAAAATTAGACATTCCAAAAGTCCTCTCTTTTAGAATGTATATTGTATACCTATGTAGGTTTATATGTATAAAGTTACAAGTTAACATTTAGGTGCACCTCTACATTCATACAAATGTATACTCGTATATATACAAAGCTCGTTCAATAAAATACCCCCAAAGGCAACAATTCGTGTAGAAAGTCAAATCAACTAATAAATCAAACGAATTAAAGTACACATCTGTCTATGTCCAATTCCCGAAAGGTTTTAGCTTTTGCATTTATTTACATTTTAAACGTCATTGAAGCAAAGAACCAGAGCAATTCTATATATACCTACCCTCTACCCACCTACTTCTCTCTCTGCTATACCTTCTATAAAACAGTTCTAGGTGAATATAGGATGTAGGGTATAGAGGGTATAGGGTATAGGAATATATAGATGCCTATAGAAAATTATTTCTATGGTGATGGAGGGGCTCTTGTGAGTTTCGTTAATTAAAGAGTGAAAATCCTGACATAAAACAGAATTTATTCGCATGGATGCATTAACGTTCCTCTGCTTAACCGTTCATTTTTCAATGTCAGTCTATAGTCCTGCTAAATGTCGAAAAATTACTCATCCAAAGCGAACGAGATTGCGAAAATGTCGAATTCGATAGCGCAATTAAGCCCAACCAGACCCCAAGTACCTACAGTTCAGTTCATATATAGACTCCATATAAATGTATATGCGAATAGCAATATAGATACATGTGTATGTATGTACAGTACATCCAACATGGATAAACGTCACCGTCAAAAAGCAATCAAGCACTCTTGTTAAAGGACAATGTCAGTTTGACTCCCTCCGCAAACAAACAATGTAGTCATATGTACACATATACCCAACATACATACCTACCTACAATTGAGTTCGTCCTTTAAAGGTCCTGGCTGATCATATGTACTGTAAACTCAACAGTAGCTATAGCTAGTTAGTATAGGCAAACCAAGCCAAGCCAAACCAAACCAAGCCAAGCCAAGCCAGAACCATGCCATAAGGCACCTCTAGCTGGGTTTATGCATCACTATACTTATATGGAGGTTTTCCAATTTCACCCTACAAATGTAAAACTGTTGACAGGTAAGATAACAATAGCTTGTCGTTAATATCTTTCCCAGGGATAATAAAGTTCTCGGACGATACAAGTTTTCTCTTGGTTAGTTATTCATGAAAACACGCAAATGAATAACGTATATTATATCCCATTTACCATTCCAATTGGCATCAAGCCTTTTATGGGAAGTACATCACCATTGCCATCACCACGCTACGCCACGCTACATAGCACCACGCGCCGGCCGCGCCGCCATGCCATATCCCATCACATCCACCAAAAATCTTGCTTCCTTTGATGGCGAGGGCAATTTAACTCTTAAAAAAAAACAAAAATTATATAAAAACTCTTACGTTACGGTGTCATTGGTTTTATTTTTTACAGTTTTTTATTTCTTTTTTAAATATTTTAATATTTTCCTAAGAAAATAACTTTGTTTTATATTTACAAAAAAATAAAAAGGACTCTGAGCTGAAAAGTTTAAAAGCACCAACTAAAAATGCTCTCATACATAATTATAATGGCAACTTGGTCTTTGACTTTGACTTGTTTGAAAATTTCAATAAGGAAAAACCGCACACAAAAGTGTGCACAAAATTGCAGAACTTACATATACTCGTGTACCTATACATAGTAGTATTGGTATAACTGCACTATGGCTATAAATGTAGAATGTTGCACGTTGCTTTGTGGTATTTTATGTTTGGAGTAAGGAATTTTGAAAATTGTTAGTAAATATTTTTAGCAAATTGGTGGCAAACAAAAAGGAAAAGCGTAAAAACTAATGAGCATCACTAAAGGGGGAGAGAAAAAAAAATAAAAAAAAAAAACAGGACTAAACCATAGGTACTCGACTCCAATAAAGGTATCCTGCGGCGGTGTACCTATATCCTACACCTTGACTAAGGGATGTTGCAACCAAACAAAAGGAAAAAAAGGTTAAAATCAATTTTTAAGAAGTTGTTGTTTTAGTTTTGTTGCAGGTGATGCAGAAATAGCACAACACACAACACAAACTAATCGATATTAAAGTTGCTAAGGACATAAATTAATTGGAAAGCTCAACGGCGCATGTAACATTTTAAATCATATCCTGCTCCTGCTACCGTCGTTGTCGTTGTCGTCATCCATCGTCGTCGTTGTTACCTGTGCGTCTTCTTTTATGTTTTCTCTGTTATGATGACTATGTCGTCGTAGTCGTAGCCGTCGTCATCCACGTCCTCTTCCTTGTTTCGTTCGTTGGTGTAAAGGTGCACAAAATTCACGCTAACGAGTATTTAATTGAATTAATTTTCAGAAAGCAAACAAAAATACAAAAAAAAATATAATAAAAGCCTTTTGGGGAAAGGCATCAGCCTCAGCCTCAGCTTTAGCTCCAACCTCGGCCTGTCTCAGCGGTGGTGGTGGCGTATAGAGGTGGTAAAAACATAAAACGCCTTTTGAGGCGAGCAACTCTCTCGCGTATTTTAAATGTCGCGTTTGGTTAAACAAAATAATTATTATTCCTCACGGTAGATATAAGATATGTATCTTACCTATCCACCCATAATTACAGTTAAACTAACATTTAAATTATATAAGGTATAAATGTGTACCTAAAGGATAAGCGGAAATGACACGTTTTGTGTATCTGATGCTTTTGTGGGTAAGATGTACCAATTATTCCATTTGTAATTAATTGTATATAACATCAAATTGATCCAATTTATGGTTTTATTCAATTTAAGGATTGTATAGAGGTACTCTCCTTAGATTATCACATGTAGCATTTGTTTGACAGGAAGTTCGTTTTATAATATAAAACGGTCTTTGTGTTTAGGTGAACGTTCTGCTTTTATAACGAACAACAACTGTTCAAAACTATAAGACTTTTTGAATAGTTCGAGATAATGAGAAATTAAAATGGGAGACTCGTATCGTATAAGATTCTGAAACCTGACATATTTTGAATTTTGACATGAACTTCCGTATTTAGTGCTTTTGATTTTAGATTCATATAACTAATTAATTAGCGATGCTATGACAATATTTTAAAGGCGTTTTCATACACACTTTGGCTTTTCAAAGAGTTCTTTATGAGCCAATCCTTCGGCAGAATTAAAATTGTTCTTGTTATCAAGAGTTTTCTAGTTACAGATTTCATTTTGATATTAAACAAAATAGAAGCATTTTTAAGAAATCTTGAGGGATGCTTATTCTATTTGAAGAAAAAAGTGTAACATTTACATTAAAAAACGATATCAGCCAAACAGCTGCTTCGGCTACGGTTCCAGCACTATATCCTTTCAATAAATTTTCTATGGCCAATTCCCACATTTAAGGCTTTATGTCTTCGATCATGACTTCCTTTTCAAGGTTATTTAATAGATTGGAGAGTATTTACATAGACCCGATATTTCACATGGCTACAAAGAAAAACGTCTAAATCTCGGAGCCCAGTTGTGATAATATCAGCAACATTTTCGTGTAACCCTGCGAAGTGGTGAACACAAAAGGTACATTGTAAATTTTTGTGGTAAATTTTAACAATTGAAATGCATTTTTGAAGACTACGAGTATATCTTTCCAATTTATCTTTCCATATAATATTTTTGGTTTTTAGTAACATTTACTTGTTAAATATAAAAAGATGACAACTTCAAAGGTGACAGCTGCCTTGATATCGGGGTATTTGAAATGAAATTACTTATTTTGAAAATACTTAGCGTCATCAGATTTCAGTAGTTGCGTCCATTTAATAAGACATGCACATTATAAAGGGTTTTCAAAAAGGACGGGTAGATGTTGAAATTGGAATAAAACAAGCTGTCTGTGAGGTATTTGCAATTTTTTTTTTGAAAGTCGCTTATATGCCATAAAGTGTGGAATATGACATCATTCAAACGCCCACCTCGGCTTCTTACAGTGGCACGGATCCGAGTGGTCTAATTTTCAATGACTCTTCTGCATAGATCCGGCTGAATTTAAGCGATGGCCTGTGTTAGGTTCACCTTTAGAGCATCGATCAATTATTTAGGTTTATTTGCACAGACCTGCGACTTCAAAAAACCCCACAGGAAAAAGTCTAGAGGGGTCTAATCGCATGACCTTGGTGGTCGATTCACATGACCTCTGCGAGAGATAACCTTGCCCTCAAATCGTTAATGCAAAGTGTCAATCGTGGCGTTTGCTGCATGACATGTAACGCAATCCTGCTGGGACCACTTGACGTCTACGTCCATATGGTTTAATTTAGGCCATAAGAAATTAGTTATAACGGTTATGCAGCGCTATCTGTTGAAGGTGACAATCTCAATAACGTCGTTTTCAAAAAAGTACGGACCAATTACGCCGCCGCCGCGCCGTCCCAAAATCCACACGAAACGGTAACTTTTTGAGGATGTATTATCACCAGGTGAACCTTGCGTGGGTTGTTGTCATTCAATTTACGGTTATTAACACAGCCATTCATCCAAAAATGCGACTTGACCGTAAAGATGATTTTCCGGCCAAAATTGGTGTCCTCTTCCAAACGATTCGGAGAACAGTCAGCGAACAAACGTCGTTGTCTATGGTCATGAACTTTGAGCTCCTGGGTCAGTTGGATCTTGTACGAGAGTAGGCCCAAGTCCCGACGCAAAATTCAGCAAGTTAAAGTCTTCTTGTGCATGGCAAGGAATACACCGCGTTACCACTTCTTAAAAAAACTAGAAGAAGATTTGAGGAAAAAAACGAAGTAAATTAAATAAATTAAATTGGGTGGCGCAACAATCCGTTGTGAACCAGGGCCTAGTGACATACAATTCTCAACCATTCCTGTGTGCGAGTACTGTTGTCATGAATGGAAGGGACCTACAATTTTCGGGCCGGTGGTTTTTTGAAACATTTTGTTGTCTAATAAGCTCTTTATAGAGCATAATGCTTTCCACAGTACCACATAAAAGCTTGTTTGTAGCATCATATTTTATAAAATTCATTTCTGCGCTGCTGCGATACTATGGGGCATAACTGCTATGTTAAGCATTAAGTCCGAAAGTTCTTGAAACATTGGCTTTTCGATGGAATTTGTAATTTGTTTTAATTCACTTTTTTAATTTTTGAACGAATACATTGTTTACTCCTAAAAGTAAGCGCCACTGCGACTTCAATTCTTCCAAATATGAATTTTCATGGAATAGATATACGCTTTTACTATTGGCAGTATAGATCTCATGCTACTAGTTGAAACCAGTTGTTTTTAGGATTGAGATATTTAAATAAATACATGTCCGCATTCTTCTGAGGACCTGTTTACGTAAAATTGAATAAAACTGTAAACAATTTTTTTTACTTCTTCAAGTTGAGGAATTTCATTTTCTGTCTGGTATTGTTCAAATTAAAATCCAAAAAATATTAAATTTAAAGGTAAATGAAAATCAGTATTACAGAAATCTGTGTTAATTCCAAGGTTATCAAGTATAAAAAAATAAGATTGTATTTAAAAAAAAAATTGAACTGTAGGAAAAATTGAATACGCAACTGAATATTCGCTCTGAAACTTTAAATACAATTTTTATTTAGTGTGTTTATTTTTTTTAATACGAGTGTATGATTGAAAATAAAAAAAAGAGGCTGAGATGCGACCCACACTGATAACTTCCCATCCCGTCTTTCGATTTGTCTTGCTCAAAAGTTTGTCTATATGTACTCGTATCAATTTTTACCAAATTTGCGTTCAATTTTTTGTAGATTTTATTTTTTATAAAAAAGGGACAGTTGGATTTTTATATGAAAATTACTAAATATCAAAAACAATATTTTCATTGAAATAAAATAAGTTTGAAGCCAATATTTTTAATTTTTGAAAAGCTATTTTAGTCGAAAGTAAGTTTTTACCAAGATTTAGTATTGTTATTTTTAGAGTTTTATTTTTTTGTAAAAAAAAACTGTCAATTTGATTTTTTTCAAAAGTTTACTGAATGTTAACAACAATATTTTATGAAAGATAAAAGTAGTTTAAAGCCAATTTTGTATCTATACAATTTTTGAAAAAATATTTGAGTAGAAAATCATTTTTTACCAACTTTTATTATTTTTTTTTATTTTTTTATTTTTTGTAAGAAAATTATCAGTTTGATTTTTCTCAACATTTTTCAGAATGTTGAAAACAATATTTCTTATAAGATAAAATAAGTTTGAAGCCTATATTTTAAGTTTTGAAAAGATATTTAAATCGATATTCAATTTACACCAACTTTGAGTAATGTTTTTTTTAGATTTTTATTTTTTATAAAGTATAAAATAAGTTGTCAATTCAATTTTTCTCAAAATTTTATCAGATGTCAAAAACATTATTTTTCGTTGCACAAAATTATTTTCCGGTTTTTTGATTTATTAAAAAAACCGGTAAACAGTTTCTTTTTTCAAAAAATATTCTTCATATTATATAAAATTTAATTCAAGTCTCTAGCGTTTTTGGTTCGTAAGATATTTAAAAAAAACCACCCATGCAATTTTCTTAAGAGCTCTTTCTGCCTTATTATCTGTATAACAAAATTTATTTGAAATTGATATCTCTTTTGGTTCTTGAGCTATGGACAACGAAAAAAACTTTGCGAACTTACGGACTTATGGACGTAAACTTTACTCCCATTCGTTCTTGTATTTGTGTGTAGGTTTTCTTAGACCCATCGTCCAGTTCGTCAGGTTCAATCTGATTAATACCCACGTCATTCATTGGCGCCGGCGCGCGGCGGCGGGGAAAGGTTGGTTAGATTCGGGATGGTCAAGCTGTATGGACTGTTCCTTAGATTTTTCCTGGTCGGCATCGGAATTGCAAAGTTCGGGCTCGTGGTGCTCAGATAGAATGATCTTAGGATGTTTTGATTGCAAGGAACGAGTGCTATAAGAAATTCTTATATTATTTAAAAATGAAGTAAATTTCAACATTTTGATGATGGTGCGAAGTAGGAAGTAGAATTAAATTTTTATTTCGAAAAAAAAGAAGTAGATCTCCTTCAATTGAAGTAGAAAGGTAACGCTGGAAAAGACTGCATCGGGTTCTGCTGTACACGTTCATGAACCGCGGCAATGTTCTCTGCCGATCTTGCGTTCGTTGAACTTAAGGGTTTTGTCTGATTGTAAAAAAAATGTGTTTCTTGGGTTTTTTTCACAAGTACTGCCTACTGCCGACAAATTGACAAATACTTTTGTCATGAAAAGGGCTTTCTTAAATTAGTTGTTCGGATTCAGCTTAAAACTGTAGGAATGGTTGAGAGTTGTAAGTCACTAGGCTCTTTTTCTCGACTGACTGTTGGGCCAGCTAATTTATTTTTTTAATTTTTCATAAGAAGTTATTGTTATGGGTCAGATTTGTCGAATTGAAAATTTTGACGTTTCAAGGTTCCTAGAGTCGAAATAAAAGATTTTTAGAAAGATGTCTGTGCGTGCGTGTGAACGACGTTTGCGGCGTTTTTTTCGTGATCCATAGCTCAAAAACCAGTAGAGATATCGACATCAAATAAATTTTGTTATACAGATAATAATGCAGAAAAATGTAGAAAGGACTCTCAAAAAAATTTCGTATGTCGTTTTTTTACCATAGCAATTTGAAAAAAGTGAAAGTTTTGGTTAACCCTTAATATCTTACGAACCAATAACGTTAGAGACTTGACTTAAGTTTTATATTATGTATTGTATCGCGATACCAACAAAACATATTGTTGAAAATAATTCCAATCAACTGTTATTTTAATAAATAAAAAAAATTGAAAAAAATTGGACAAAAATAGAGAAACATCAAATTGACAAGTTTTCATACAAAAAATAAAAAAAACCCAACAAAAATTAACAAAAGTTTCTAAAAATTGATTTGCGAATAAAATATCTTTTCAAAACTGTCAGATATTGAAATTCAACTAATTTTATCTTTTAAAAAATATAACATTCAGTAAAATTGTCAGAAAAATCAAATTGACAATTTTTTTTAAATGGAAACCTAAAAAAAGCATTACTAAAAGTTGTCAAACATATGTTTTTTGACTCAAATGCCTTTAAAAAATTAAAAATATTGTCTTCAAACTTATCAGTAATTTTTTTTTATAAAAATGCAACTGTCAGTTTTTCATACAAAAATAAAATCTAGACAAAATAGTACGCAAATGCTTCCAAAATTGGTGAACGAATAAAAATCTCGTTAACAAAAATAAATTTTGAAATCAAACTATTTCATCATATACAAAATATTTTTTATTTTTTTTTAGAATAATTTAAGTAATGACTTTTTTACCAAAACACGAAAACCTACAAACCTTTTAAGCAAAACAATTCGAAAGACGATATGGGAAGTTACTAGTGTGGGTCGCATTCCAGGCTCTTTTTTTATTTTTACATGAACTTTAATTTTTAACTAATAACGTGCCAGGTTCTAAGTTGGAGATTTTCAAAAACTACTTACAAAACTTCTTTTTTATTAAACTATAAGTGAACTTATTTATGTTACATTTAATGAAATCGAAGGGTTGCCAAAAGGTGTATCACAATACTAAAATTTTCGCCTTTTTTCTGTTGTGAGCGATTTCAACTGCAAAGAATTAATTATTTTGGTATATCTTTCGTTGTTTCAAAAATATACTCCAATCTGAGCTAATAACCAACTGACGATAGTTTTCAACACTTGTATAATCCCGTTCCGAAGGCCACCATTATAAACTTCTGGAAAATAATTGGGTCTAATGCATTTGAGGCGAAATAAATACTCGTATTAAAGTAGTTATTTCAAATTTTCTCAAAATGTAAAACACGATAGTAATTTGTTTTCTTGAGTTTTATTGAAAAAAATTAAATAATGCAAAAATACTATACAAATTATTATTATTTTTTCAAAATTATTTGTTCCAATACTATTTACTTTGCTTTAAAAGATAACTTAAATAGTTCTTAGGTTAAGTATTACCATTGGTTTCCAAGGTTTGATTTCATAAACATAATGTTTTAAAAAATTACCACAATATTAGATTATTTATAAAGACAACATCATTAACAACTCACAATAAAATGAAACCAACTCAACGGCTTTCTCTATTTAAATGATGAAATCTCTTTATTATGAGCTTTCTATAGCTCACCATTACTAATTTCTTTGTATTCCAACTTCTGACTTATATAAATCCTCCTCGTGTCTTCCTTTGCGTATGTAAATTTAAATTAAATGTCTATGTAAATATTTTTAATTAGAAGAGTTTGTTAAAAATAAGTTTATATTTCAAAAACGTCACAATTCTGAGAACGAATCCGACTATCGTCGTAAATATTTGACAGAAAATATATATTCATAGCAAATTTTGGCAATTTTTCCGAAATCCAAAGAAACTAATGAACATCTTCAGTTAGGGAAAGAGTTCCTCCAAGTGTAGTAAAATTTTCAGAAGAAACACTTAAGTGACACATGCGAACATTTCTTGGAAAATCTAATCCTACTCCTATGCTGTCAAATAATTCTGTATTTATACGTCAAAGAATTTTTGTTCGTCAGATTACACATCCATTACCCACTTTTACCGCAGTCTTAGTACTTCGAATTCAAAGATGATTTTCTTAGAAAAGTTTTCTTCTTTTCAGAAAACTATTTTTATTCAAAACAAAATCAGGAAAAAATAACTTAAAAATAGCTCTTTTGAAATTGTAGAACTTCAAATACATGTACAGTCTATTTCTATATTTTCATCTTGTAAATATATATTCAATTAAATAATTTGCAATTAACTAATGAACACAGCCCGAGATGAATGCAATTAAGCAAATGGAACCATTCTCATAATGCTGTATATTATATTATCACAGGAGATTGCGTGCATCCGGGTATTGCAAAAATGATTAGGTTATCCAAATTCGATTGCGCTTAAAGGGTTTATATTATTCTGTTCTGATCTGATGGTACTCTGGGTTCTGGTTCCTGGTTCCTCGGTTCTGTGTAGAGCTAGTAGAGAAACGAGAAATCGAAATGGTTTATGGATAAAATTTCATTCCTAGACCTAACCTAACTTTCCTATACAAGGGAGGAATGTTATAGTTAAGCTTTGGAACGAGAAAAATACTTTTCTGCATATTTCATGGCTTATCTATCCAATTAAATGAATTGAGTTTTAGCTGGTTTATATATGATAGAATTTGTATATACACAGATATATAAATATATCTCATAAGCAATATTCCTTTAAATATACCTACGTATAGAAAGTAGGGGATGATTAAGCATTGAGGCGGATTTAAGGGAGTGATAGGGGTGGATTGGATACGTTACGTATATTTATGTAGATGGTTTGTTTGCCAAAGTTCAGACTCCAAAACCATCATCGTCTTGTTCACCAACGATATTAAATTTCTTAATTAATTAATGTTGCATTTGTTTCTTATGCTGTATAGTCTATTGGATCCATCATTATTATATTAATAAGCAAGTATCTGAAACGAAGTTAATTATGATATATACCTTTACTCTATGAATCTTTCTCTATATACTCGTATATACCTATTTTCCTGTACATTAAGTTAAGAAATTTAACTATTACACATACATATGTATGTCTATGTAGTTAATGGTAGGTATAGGCTACTGACTGCTACTATGTCAATTAAGAAATATATAGTGTTTTAGTATATTTGATTAAAATTACATAAATCCCTTTTCCCAAAACGTTAATTATAAAATTACGTCGTTATTATTTTACCAAAGAATAAACTACTATTCAATCAATTAATGCCTATTCATCTCGTTATTACTCATTGTTTATGGCTGATTAGTGATTATTAAATTAGGGTAGGCTTAAGCTTAGGTGTATACTTACGTAACGTATGATATAGTTAAATTTCGGTTTCTTGAACAAATAAAAGAAAACATTTGAATAGGAATTAATGCCACAAAAAACGGGTACAACAAATCTTCCACCTTTGGCCTTAAATTCTCAAGTGGACTTATGTATATAAATGTTTAAGGTAATTCTCAAAAAATCCATACAATCTTAATTTGAATCAATAGTATGGTGGAAATGTGTCAAGTGCAACAATCGAAGCAAGTTTAATGCAAAAAAACAGTATAGAGGCGTTAAATCACACGATCTAGTCGGCCAATTGGCCTGACACAAACGTATGACTAACCTTTCTACAAATTCCCCTCTCAATTGGTCTATTGTTATGCGTGCTGTGTAGCATGTGCCACCATCTTGTTGGAACCTTAGTCAAGCTCCTCCATTTTGCTCAAAAAAAGTTGTCTTTTATCGCAACGTACTGCTCTCAGCTCTGTCTCTCTTCAGCCAGTCCACAATTTGCTCTAAGCAGTGACACTTCTTCTGCCTTAAAAATCACACTATCTGCATTTTAAATGGCTTCACATTCACACCTATATTCATTCTCCTGGAAAATTTTCTTTGAGTAACAGGTCAAATTAAAGCCCAATTTGAAAATGGTTGTTTGACAGCTACGATTTTTTTAGAAAATTGCTCATCCATTGCTGCCATTTCTTGACACCATTTTGACCACTGAAATGATCAAGAGGCTTTAGTTCTTGAGTCGATGCAATTGTTGGGTACGACAAGGAGTTTAGGTGGACGGTTCTTAAGCCACACTATTGCAAACAGCAGCAATATTTTCTGCAGTAGAGCTAAACGACCACAAACTGGTGATTTTATATCTTTACAGATTCGGCTTGCCCAAAATTGTGCAAGATTTTTATGATTTTATTATACTCAAATTTGGACGATTTACCGAAAAGCATGTTTTAGGTGTTATTCACATTCAACAAAACTTTTGACAAAGCTTAGTTTCGGGAGCTGTCTTCACTTATACCGACCTTTACATTTCTTAAAAAGTGATCTTATTTTGCACTAGAACAAATAATGTTGGTTAAGTGCATTAAGTCAAACAATTTAATGAAATTACAATTAATCAAGCAGAATTTCTCTTAATGTTATTGTATTTGGAAAAATTAGTGAAAAATAGCTTTCAGATCAACCAAGGCCACAGTAAAAATAGAAGCTTATTTTTTTGTCAAAAACGATCTGAAAACAAATTTAAAAAAGACGCTGGGATGTGACCCACACAGATAACTTCCCATTCCATCTGTTGATTTGTCTTGTTTAAAAGTTTATAGGTTTTCGTGTTGGGTTCACAAAGTTGTCAGTAAAAAAAGAAATAGTTTAGTTTGGTAATCTAGTTTTGCTAAATAGATTTTTAGTCGAAAACAATTTTTTTTTAGGTTTTTATTTTTTGTAATAAAATTAATTTTTGTAAATAAATTGTAGTACCCGTGGCATGATGGTTAGTGCGTTGGACTGTCATGCAAGGGGTCTTGGGTTCAATCCCTGCTTGTGCCACCTTAATTTAAAAAAAAAAAAAAAAAAAAAATAATTTTCGCGGGTACTGCCTCTTGCGAGGAATTGACAAATCCCCCAAGAGTAATTCTTGTCATGAAAAAGTGCTTTCTCAAATTAGCCGTTCGGATTCGGCCTTAAATTGTAGGTCCCTTCCATTCCTGACAACAGTACTCGTACACAGGAATGGTTGAGAGTTGTAAGTCACTAGGCCCTGGTTCTAGGCCACCCAATTTAATTTTATTTAATTTAATAAAATTGTTAATTCGATTTTTCGCAAATTTTTCGAATGTTGAAAACAATATTTCTTACAAGTTAAAATTGGTCAGAAGCCATAATGTTAAATTTTTGAAAAGATATTTAAATCGAAAATCAATTTTTATAAAATTCTGCTCTTGTCGTCGGGGGTTAGTTGTGGGACATTCAGTATCAGTTAAACCACACAAAAGAAAGCAGCTTTGCTGTGTTCTCAACCGCGTTCTTGCTGTTCGGGACTATAGCGAATGTTAAATTGGCAACACAGGAAAGGGATGAAAGGAGCAAGAAACGGAGGGGTAAAAAATAGAAAGACGATTTTATAAAATTTTATCACTTAGATATAATGTTATTTTTATTAAGTCAGAATTTAAAGCTTAATTCTAAAAGTAAAACAAGTGAAAACAAACGGAATGGCAATTGGCAAGTGAAAAAAATAGCAAGTAGAAATATATGTGGCAATTTAAATGCGCGAAGCGACCGCGATATATAACTTTTAGAAGCCTAAAGGCCCAACTATAATAGGCATAAGCTAGCATATGCGCGCATAAGTAAACGTGCGAATACAAAGAATCTCAATACGAGTGAACATAATGGAGTCTATAATCTGTCCGATAAAAATTGGCAGTACAGGCCTTATGGGAGAGCTTTTTAAAAATCAGTGGCGGGCTATTTTCTACACCATACCCAATTGAAGGAAACTCCTTTAAAAAGTTTAATAAAACACCCATGAATTTTCGATGGCATTCAACGTGGATCCCACAACGACCTACCTGGCACACACTTGAGCATGCACTGATCGTTCTCTGCTGCTTTTCAACCCTCATTAAATCACACACATTCAGAGTTGCCATTTTCAATTTCTTAACTCACTTCGTATTTTTTTTCTTACTTTTTCAATGGGTTTTTGTTGAGGAGCTTTTGCTTTGAGAGCTTTTTTTAAAGTTCTTAACGATTAGTGTTATCGTGTTGTGTTTTGACTTTTGCATTTCTTTTAAAGTTCTGGAAATCAGTTAAAATGCAGTTATAAAAATCAAAGCCATTTTATTTGAGGAAGTATATTATTTGCGTAGATTCTTGTGCCGGGCGGTAGGTTTGTTCATTTTGCGAGTTATTTTTGTGCATTATTGTAATAATTTTGTTGTGCTGTTGTTGTTCTATTGTTGTGTGGTTTGTTTTTTAGTGTTGTGCCTTTGTTGTTTTGTTTGTATATTATCTTTAAGATTTTGTGGTGTTGTTTGTATTTTATTGTTGTGTTTTGTACCCTATTGTACCCTTCAAAAACGCGCCATTTATCTTACCTCTTGGTGGTGTGGAAAAAGATAATTTTTATTTCATTTGCATATATAATTATGAACAAAATGAAATTTCAATGTAAAAAAGAAGAATGGTAACCCTGCAGTTATTTTTTTTAGCTTTTTCAAATTCAAAATGCGCATTACGGCAACCCTGTAAGAGCTTTTTTGAGAAAGGTACTTATGCGTAGGAAAAGAGTGCGAACGAGATGCAGATATCCCTATCTTCCCTGTACTGCCAATTTTTATCGGACAGACTATAGCTCCGTTTCGTTCAATTTTTCTCAGTTTCGTTAACTTAAGCACACTTAAGCAAGAGCGATCCCAGTCGCTCGCCGCATAAGTAAAATGTGACATGTAGATACGTGAGCAAAATTGCATTATGGCTATGCAGTAATTTCGCTAACTTAAGTGAATTTTCGTTGGGTTTTTGACATAAGCTTATGTTTGCTTATGCCTATTATAGTTGGGCCTTAAGGGACGATGGGTGTAGGAAGCCGACCGTCGTTATGACCCAAAAATCACAAAAGCAGTGTTTATGAATAAAAGAGTATACGAACTCTTGTTTGGACAGACTTTTGTACTATGTATGATGCTGGGGTAACTCAAATTCGATACTAGCGTGTCGAGAATACTGATAACTTCCTTGCACAATACTGGAGGTGAACTCTAAGAATCAAAGTTCAAAATCCAGTAGAGTGCGATGGTTAAATTGGCAGTTGCCACTTGTGTGTGTTATTTGCGTTAAGCAGAAGGCTAGTACATTTGGTATACACCATGTGAGTGTAGTGATCATGTTGGCGTGTTACAATTTCAATTTTTTTGATTATTGATAATTGATAATTTTTAATTTTTTTGTAATAAAATTGTTAATTCGATTTTTCTCAAATTTTTCGAATGTTGAAAACAATATTTCTTACAAGTAAAAATTGGTCAGAAGCCATAATGTTAAATTTTTAAAAAGATATTTGAGTCGAAATTCAATTTTTACCAACTTTGAGTAAGGTTGTTTTTTAAGTTTTTGTTTTTTATGATTTTTTTTTTAATAAAATTGTCAATTTGATTTTTCCCAAAATTTTAACCAAAACGTTCACCGTTTCTTTTTTTTAAATTGCTATAGTAAAAAACCACCTAGGTAAAATTATCTGCATTATAATCTAACAAAATTTATTTGTAGTCGATATCTTTAAAGGTTCTTTAGCAATGAACGACGAAAAAAACTTCACGAACACGGTAGTACGATCGTACGTACAAGCACGCACACACATCTCTCCAAAAATGTTTTAATTCGACTCTAGGGACCTTCATCATCTTCGAAAAAATACGGCACGATAATTTCGCCAACCTATTATTCGCACCAAAAAGTGACTTTTTTAACTTCCCATAGAAAGTTATTGTAATCGGTGGCATTTCTCGACGTTTCAAGGTCCCTAACCAAAGTCAAAGGTACAAATATTGGTTAACCTTAAATATCTCAAGAACCAATGAAAATTTTACCAACGAAAAATGACGATTTAAAATAGCCGTTTCAACGACTGAAATATACAGCGACCGTTCCACCGCCACCGTCTTATCAGTGGCGTACGTGACAACGCGAACTCATTCAAAAGACGATTTTTATTCGTCTGCCGTCCGTTTTTATGGTCCCTTGTACTAAAGCATTTTAATATTATATTTTATTAAATGTAGACGTTTCACGGGAAAAATACGTTATGTGTGAAAACAAAGTCCGTACGGAAAAAATCGAACAGATTTTGACCGTACGCACGAAACCGTCTCGTGTGAAAAAGGTCTATGGGTCGCATCCCTGCTAGAGCTGCGATATTTTCCCCAGTTCACATTCTTTGATGGCGTGTTGGTTATTCAATGTTCAACTGTGTCAATTTGGTGCTAAATTAATTCCGAAAATAAATAAAATCGAAATACTGAGGATGTTACTGACCAAAAAATTTAAGAATTGCACTTTGAAATTTCTAATCAGATCACGCAAGTTAAAAAAAATGTAAAATATTCGAACTATCGGCAAGAAATGTAAACAAGTACTCGTAGATACTTTTAAAAATAGTTAAAACACAACATTTTAAATTCAATTATTTTAAAAACCACCGATTAGTTTCTTTCTGAAATATTATCTTTAAACTTATGCAAATGAATTCATGCAGAATCGTGAACATTAAATTGTTTTTATTAAAATGGTGTGGTTTTCAGCTGATTTTTTGTTTTAATTTGTTTAACCGTTTTTATTTATGTTTAACATGAAAAGTTTTTGTTTCAATCAATTTCAAAATTTAAGAAAAAGTCTTTTAATCTAGTTTATGAAAACTTATATAAAAAAGCGTAACTCAACAAAACACTTTAGACAAAACATAATTTTGGAGGCTGGCTTCATTAATACGTCTTTTAAATTAATAAATTAGGTGGTGCAACAGTCCGTAGAGAACCAGGGCCTACAACTCCAACCATTCCTGTGTGCGAGTAATTGCAGGTATGGAGGGGACCTTCAGTTATTATGCCGAATCTGAACGGCTAATTTGAGAAAGCACTTTTTCATGACAAGAATTGGTCTTGGAGAGTTTGTCAATTCCTCGCAAGATGCTGTACCGGTGAATAAAACCTTGGGTGGCACAAGCAATTATCGAACCCAAGACCTCTCGCATGACAGTCCTACGCACTAACTATCATGCCTCGGGTACTAAAATATAATACGTTCTTTAGACTTCCTAAAAAGTGTTCTTATTTTGCACCGGAGCAAAAAAATAACGCTTAGTCGATTTAGTCGAAAAATTTCACAAAATCATATTTTTCTTAGCGGGATTTCTTTTAATTTCTATGTCCGGACAAATGTGTGAAATCTTGATTTTAAAGCGGTAACGCGTACCAGAGCCATTTTGAAAAAATAGAAGTTTATTTTTGCAAACAATAAGTTTCAGAAAAACAAATATCTACAATGTAATATATTACTGTCGTGTGAACAAATTTCGTGGGTTATGTTGGCCCAAAATATATTTATTGGTCAAGATGGAGGTAGGAAGACTAAGACTTTTTCTCTGGCATCTTCAATAAAAGTCGTCATTATTTGTACAGTTTTTATAATTTTTCGTAGAACTCTTAACAAGCCCTATATCAAGAGTGCCCCATAGGGTGCGAAGGACGTTTAAATGAAGCATTCATCCAGCACCGTACAGCATATTTTTTTAAATATATTTTTCTTGAACGATTTAATAATGAGTAACCATTTTATAAAATATGTCTAAGTAGGTTTTAATATTTACCAGCAGATTTTGTAGTTTTGAGTTTTTCTAATCTATTTCAAACTTAAATGTGACTTTTTGGTTTCAAGGTTTCGTTACTAATTTTATGATGCGTAATTGAGGTGGCCGTCTAAATAAAGGGTTCTGCATTCAGAGGTATGATTTTGAACAGCTCCTATTTAGGCAGCTTTTATTTCTGAAATTGTCATCTTTTAACATTTGAACTGTAACATTTCTGGTGAGTTCATCTGCCTTACAATTGGAGGTGAATGTTAAACTGTTGTGTCATTTCTATAAGAGGTGATTGATAGCGGCCAGACTATCTCCCTAAATCACCAGGTTCTTTTGAATACACTTTTGCAGTTTGGTTTTCATTCTAACCTATTCGATTTGGTAAAATCTTATTTAACTCGAAAGGTTCAAATTGTTAAAATTGGTGATCATTTTTTGGAACCGATCTTAGTGCCATCTGGTGTTCCACAGGGCAGCCATTTGGGACCACTATTATTCCTATTATTTATCAATGATATTCCTGACATTCAAAAATTCCTCATGTCTCCATTCCATTCGAAGATTGTACTTTGTTAAATGATAATTTTGTACACTTGAATGTCTCCAAGTGTCAAGTTATGTCCTGTTTCCGTATCAGTTTACCTATGTACTTCAATTACACTATTAACGATTTAGAATAAGAACGTGCGGTTCAGAAAAAAGATCTGGGAGTTGTACTCCATACAAAAGTTTCCTTCTTACCGCACATATGTAGATTACGTAATCAATAAACCCAATCAAATGCTAGGGTTCATTAAGAGAAACACTAAATAATTTAATGACCCATACACGCATAAGTCCCTTTTTAATTCTTTCGTTAGATCAGTGCTTGAGTAGGTACTGCAGTACGGTTTGGGAGCCAACTTATAAAAACTCCTGTGGGCGAATCGAAAAAGTACAAAGGAAATTTACAAGATATGCATTTTTTAAATTAAATTTTAAGATTGATACTCAACCTTATAAAACCAGGTGCCAGTTATTTGGAATACGAAGTCTGGAAAGTCGTCGTACATGCTCTAGAAAAATGTTTATCAGGGACAGTGTCTAATACCATATTAAATGTCCTCCATTACTTTCTACAATATGTATACGCGGTCCCAGAAGTAATTCTCGTGATTTCATTTTGTCTCATGAGCATTTTCATAGAACGAATTATGGTCGTAACGAACCAATCTCTCGTGGCATCAGGGAAGCTAATTTGGTTTGCAACAGATTAGACTTTTTGGTAGTTACAATAGAGATACTTTTAAGCTATATGTATGTAACTTATTAAATCTGCTTTAATTTAAATAATGACATTTTATAATTAATAAATGATAATTTAATGTTACCACTAGTTTAGTTGTTCAGAATGAATGTAATAGTCTGTAAGGGAAATTTTCTCTGATTGAGGAAATAAATAAAAATAAATAAATAAAATACGGATATCAGATGTTGATATCACGTTTTCTTTAAGCTGAACAATACTTCTTTTATCGCCAAAAAATCCGACTGAAATAGGATACAATGATTGGTGGAATAAGAGACTTAATTTCAGTCATTCAGAGTACACACCTCCATAGACCCTTTCAATTGTACAGAAAGATGTTAAGGGCATAGAAATCTGGAAATTTCTGTCGAATTGCAGTTGGGGGAAGTGTAGTCTATGTGCTTTGTAGTTGATTCTTATTACATAGGAATTACGAAGTGGTCAATGTTGTTGCTAACCCATTTCGATATATCTTTGAGGGAAATAGCAGAGCTTGCAGCTTGCAAACAAATTAAATTAAAGTTGAGTCCTGTACTCATTGAAGTAATTAAATTATTAATCATTAGTTGAAATCAATTGAAAATAAATTCTAAGAAAATTTCAGAGCAGGTCTAGAGTTTTGAAATGACTTCAAGTATTTTGTTTAATAGACCCTAGTTACAAAAATACTACCTCTGACCCTCAAGGAAGTATCAAACGTCTAACAATGAAAAACTAATAAATTGATTTCGATACTCGAATACAATTCAAATCTCTATCCACGGTATAATTTTCCTTTACATTTTATATGCAGTGATTCTACTGCAGATGCTCATTTATTTTTTCAGTTATATAAATTCCTACTGTACTACGGATGGCTTTTCCAAAAAAAGATCCTAGTAAATATATTTTTCTACAAAAATGCTGGATCCTATATTCTTTAGGAAAAATCCCTTTTTTTTTATAACGAAAACAGATTATTTTAAGATGTAGATATTTAAATTTAAATGTACCCTTTTTTAAGTTTCTATTGTTATATATACGCATTCGTGTTATTACACAAATTCCTAAAAAGGCTATAACAAAAACTAATTTATTTTTCATGTGTTCCGATTATGCAAATATGTATTTTAATATTTTTATCTTGACTTAAATAAATGTCATAATGTGTCTCTTAAAATGGCATAAATTCTCTCCAACTATTAAAGATAACATTTTGCTTAAACTAGCAAAAAGAATGTATTACAAGGATCTATTATTATTTTTATCTTTAATACTTATTTTTACTCTTTTTTGGGATAGTTTTTTTGTTTTTTTAAATGTTACTTTTCAAAACAGTTTCAGTCTCTGCACACCCAAATTGACACATTCAATTACATCAAAGCAGATATACACACACTAATGTCTTATGAAAAATTAAGGTTAAATCCTTACTAAAACCCTCAATAAAAATTATAAATAGCAGGGTAATAACAGAGGCGAGCAAAAAGTAGGTATAGGTACCCACATAATTGCAAATAAGCAGGACATCCAACAACAACCAAAAAGGAAACATGTCTGGATCGATAATTTTTCGATTTATTCTCCACCCAATTCACAGCTGAGATCTTATAAAGTAGAACCCTTCCAAAAAAAAGCACAGAAATATAAAAATATACAAACGACAAAAAACGTATTATCCTTTCTATGATCTTTTAGAGAGGATTACCCAAGGAATGTCTGAGTGTATAGTTCCCTAGAGTGATAAATTGGAATAAATGTGAAAGCTTATCCCTTAGTTCTTCTCTCCTATTTTTTTTGTTGATAGTTTACAAGACAACAGGTCCCAACAAATGTCCTTAATTTATTATACCTCTTTCTCATGTGTGCACATATTCACATGTGTTCCTGGCATTATAGATTTGATTAATAAGTCATTGTGAGAATGCTTCAAATTTGCGAAGAAAATGTTTAATCAACTATGAAATATCATTAAGTAGCTAGCGAGCGGTTCTTATATAATAACGTTTCCCTCCTCTCCTCGTCTCCTCCCCAACTATTACTGCACTCCAAATTCCAGAGTGTTTAATTTAATAAAGGATATAAATGAACATACGTATAACTGCAGGATGTTTTGCGGTTTGCGGTTAGGTTCTTGTTGGTCAATTTTACAATAACTCAATCAATAAATTAAATGAGATCCTTAATCAATTTATGATTCTAAAGTTTTGGTAAGTATCCATGAGATAGCTGATACGCGATGGGATAAATTATTTTACTCCTAATCATTGAAGGGAGGTATAAATTTTAGAAAATAATGGATGATGAACCTGTACAGCACGAGTATACTTACCTTTATTCGCATCCCTTACCCTACCCATACCCGTCATCATATACGCAGAAAAAAGGAGCAATTAATGGAACAATATATGTAAATGAGAATTGCCGACAGCCATTTACCATCATCATTAAATGATAGATTATAATCATAACGACACAACTGTGAGGACGAGACGATGCGCATTTCTTTGTGCTTCCCAGAAGTGGCACAATCTTCGTCCAAAGTGTAGGATTTTCTTTTGATAAATTAGAAACGATTGAGGGTGAATTACCTAACAATTTATCTCGAAACACGAACTTTTCCACAGGTCCAAGCCGAGAAAGTAAGACGCATCAGTCTCCTAAGTCCTACATTCGTTCTGCTCGCCTTTCGCTTTACATCAGACAACGATAAACGAAACGACCGACCGAGCAACCGAGCGACGCACTGACTACTACGACAAGGACGAACGTTAAGATTGATTCAATGCCAACAATAACGTTAATGTGAACGCTATAAAAATAGAATATATCATTAGATATGTACACGTTTATTATTATATTCTTACTAAAGACGGATAGCTAATATTTATGTTCTCATTGTTATTCGCATAGACAATGACGTTGTTGAGCGTTGTGCCCCCGCGCCGTCACCGTCCGTCGTCGCCGGCGAGAGCAAAAAATAATACTCGTATACGGATACAAGGACCTTTTTAGTTTTCATAAGTCCTTGCGATAAACGCTCTGTTAGTATATGTACAACACTTACATAATACGTAAAGAAAAGTGGAAAGAAATTATTTAATTCTGATTGTTTTTCATCATTTTTGTTTGTTTGCTTGTTTGTTTGTTTGTTTGGATAAATGATCAAAATGTGCTGATTAACATCATTTAATCATCAATCATTTATTTCAATTTAATCCTGATCCTTAGACACCAAACTAAATTGAATCTTGAGATTGAGTACTTTTTAGTCCTGGCTACTAATGGAAAAGTCTTATCTTGAATAAATTGTTTAATTTTATTCTTTTTTGTATAATCACATGAATTTTCTAAGATGATGATTACAGAGAAGGAAGAAGTCCTAGAAGGAAGAGAAGATGTCAACAAAATAATAATTAACACTGAAGTTCAAAAAACATTACTTTGCTAAAACTTGAAACGCATCCTCATTTTTAAATTTGAAATCACTGATCTTTAACTTATTAAAAAGTAAAGAATTTTGAGATTTTTTCAGAGATTGGTCAAAATATTATTTTGGGAATATTAAGAGTTTTCCAATAAGAAATATCATTTTATAAAGTCCGTTATTTCAGCAGTTGTACCTTTTGATGATTCTATCTTTAGACATTTGGCATAGTAAAAATAGAATAATGCAGGCTTCAAACGCGTATTGAAATTGTTAAAATTAACTTACAGAATGGTGCTTCGTGCCAGAGAAGCAACGAAACACTCGAAATTTTGTTTCCTGAGTGATGATTACAATTTTTGTTTTAAATAAGCGCACACTCAAGGGCGCACACTCTTCTTATGCAGAGGTACAGCGTGTTAAGGCACTCCACATTCGCATAGTACGGCTAAGAACGAATGTCTGTACTTGACAGTACAGCCGATGTTTGGCTCGAGGGTATACTGATGAGCATTCAAGAAGGGTAGGAATGCAACTGGCTATTTCTCTCAAGCAGAAACCATTAACATAACGGTCAAAAAGGGTGGGATAAGAAACCTTACGACGATGTTCAAGTGGCGTAAATGAACTAATAATTATATTATCACCAATCAATTTAATGGCTTACGTTCAATAATGTCCAAGATCCTTGAATAAGTTGCATTAGCACTAGTCCAGAAATGGGAGTTTTACTTAAGCTTTGGACGTATATAAGTCTTGTAGATAATAGCCAGACCAAAAAGGCATTTTTGGTGACATAGCATTTATGATATACAAGGGGGTTATATGTCGTTTTAAAGATTCAAGACAGCATTGGGTTTTCGAAGCATTAAATTCCACGTGGTTTTTGTTCCCCATTATAAAGGGTGATTTTTTTTGAGGTTAGGATTTTCATGCATTAGTATTTGACAGATCACGCGGGATTTCAGACATGGTGTCAAAGAGAAAGATGCTCAGTATGCTTTGACATTTTATCATGAATAGAATTACTAACGAGCAACGCTTGAAAATCATTGAATTGTATTACCAAAATCAGTGTTCGGTTCGAAATGTGTTTCGCGCTTTACGTCCGATTTATGGTCTACATAATCGACCAAGTGAGAAAACAATTAATGCGATTGTGACCAAGTTTCACACTCAGTTTACTTTATTGGACATTAAACTAACCACACGAATGCGTACAGTGCGTACAGAAGAGAATATTGCGTCTGTTTCTGAGAGTGTTGCTGAAGACCGTGAAATGTCGATTCGTTGCCGTTCGCAGCAATTGGGTTTGTGTTATTCGACCACATGAATGATTTTACGCAAAGATCTTGGTGTAAAACCGTATAAAATACAGCTCGTGTAAGAACTGAAGCCGAACGATCTGCCACAACGTCGAATTTTCAGTGAATGGGCCCTAGAAAAGTTGGCAGAAAATCCGCTTTTTTATCGACAAATTTTGTTCAGCTCATTTCTGGTTGAATGGCTACGTAAATAAGCAAAATTGCCGCATTTGGAGTGAAGAGCAACCAGAAGCCGTTCAAGAACTGCCCATGCATCTCGAAAAATGCACTGTTTGGTGTGGTTTGTACGCTGGTGGAATCATTGGACCGTATTTTTTCAAAGATGCTGTTGGACGCAACGTTACGGTGAATGGCGATCGCTATCGTTCAATGCTAACAAACTTTTTGTTGCCAAAAATGGAAGAACTGAACTTGGTTGACATGTGGTTTCAGCAAGATGGCGCTACATGCCACACAGCTCGCGATTCTATGGCCATATTGAGGGAAAACTTCGGAGAACAATTCATCTCATGGAATGGACCGGTAAGTTGGCCACCAAGATCATGCGATTTGACGCCTTTAGACTATTTTTTGTGAGGCTACGTCAAGTCTAAAGTCTACACAAATAAGCCAGCAACTATTCCAGCTTTGGAAGACAACATTTCCGAAGAAATTCGGGCTATTCCGGCCGAAATGCTCGAAAAAGTTACCCAAAATTGGACTTTCCGAATGGACCACCTAAGACGCAGCCGCGGTCAACATTTAAATGAAATTATCTTCAAAAAGTAAATGTCATGGACCAACCTAACGTATCGATGAGATTTTGCAAATTTTATGCGTTTTTTTTTTTTTAAAAGTTCTCAAGCTCTTAAAAAATCACCGTTTACAATGCTTTTTGATGATGCTCTGTCTGACTTCACACTTCCCTGTTTCCTCACACTGAAATCGTTATTACGATTCAATATTCACAAATTCACAGACAATACCCGAAGAAATATGTGCTGAGATTTTTCTGAGTTTAACCATCTTACTCAGCTTGTCAATGAGCCTACTCGAATATCTGACGTTACGGGAAAGCAGAAAATACACTTTACTTGTTTCTCACTTCTGATCCTGATAAATACATAATCAGTGCATCGACACCTCTAGTCAGATCGGATCATGCCATGTCATATCTGCTAATTTCTCGTGTCAAACAAATCCAGTTAAGGAAAGAGCTCCAAAGAGAATCTTTTGGCAGTACAAGAGAGCCAACTAGGACGGTCTTAATAGTTACTTCAGGATCTTTAAATACTCGTAGACACTATGCTTCCTCCGTAGTGACGTAGACTCCAGTGCAGATTTGATTACTGATATGATTCGTTTTGGAATGGAATGGAAACCGTTGAAACGAATACGGTTGAAAGTATTAAACCCAAGGCCAAATTCGAGCTGCAAGGAGACTACCAAGGAGAAAGAGGTGAGCTTCCGGTGTTTTAAAACCAACCCAACTGAGGAAAACCGGAAAGGTTTTAAGCAAGCCAGGAAGACCTGCAACGCCTAGGACCAAATTGTTGTGTGACCAAACCATTCGTATAAAAAAACATGAGCAATTCTTGACACTCCTTTAGTTAGATCTATTGATAAAGACAACTTATTTGCAAAATCAGTTCGCCGAAAATTGCACCTCGCCAGATAGTGTCATGGCTCCCCCAGTTCTTGTGAGCGTATATGCTTCTAAGGGACCAGTATTTTTTTGTACTCGTACTGCGGCGAGAGTTCTTAAAGATCTCAACATTCATAAATCCGCTGGCCCAGATGGTATCCCCGCTATTGTTCTGAAGATGTGTTCTTCAACGCTGGGAAAAGCACTGCGTAAGCCTTTTCATCTATCCTATTCTTCTGGGCTCGTTCCGAGTAGTTTGAAAACTGCATTTGTTCAGCCAATCCCAAAAAACGGCGAATCTTCTTCTCACACAAATTATCGACCGATAGCACTAACGTCTAATCTTTCTAAGGACATTGCAACGCTGATTATTTATCAGCTTAAGAAATATCTTGAGAAAAGGAAGCTTCTTAATGTCCGGCAATACGACTTTCGTAGCAATAGATACTCCGATGATCCCATGGCCCATCTTACCGAACAGTGGAAAAAATCTTTACATCGTTTTGGAGAAAGCAAGATTATTCCACTTGATATTTCAAAGGCATTTGATAAAGTCTGGTATCTTGCTCATATATCTTATTTATGCCTCTTGGACAGTATTCAAAGAAGAGCTTTTTTGTGACATGAACATCATCTAGGTATGCCCATCAGGCCAATTTCAGCCGTACTATGAAGTACAGAGATTCATTTTTTAGCCGTACTATGCGAATGTGGAACGCCTTGCTACGCTCTTTCCTTATCATGGCATTGTTAAGGAACTCAAAATGAATGTACACCGACACCCATTATCCAACCCTTCCCTGTACTTTTAATGGTCACAATGTCTCTTTGGCAATGAATGCCGAAAACATTGCTAAAACTAATTTGAAGCCTGCATCTTTAATTTTTGGAAAGATATTTTAGTCGAAAATCAAGTTTTACCAACTTTGAGTAAGGTTTTTATTTTTTATAGAAAAAATTGCCAACTCGATTTTTCTCAATAATTTTACCAGATGTCACAAAATTGTTTTGAATATTAAACCATTTTTTGTTTGTAAAACTGCTATGGTAAAAAAAAACCACATATGCAAATTTCTTGAGAGCCGTTTCTGCATCTTCCTGCACTATTTATTATCTGGATAACAAAATTTATTTGAAGTGGGTATCTCTTCTGGTTCTTCAGCTATGGACAACGAAACCAACGACATGAACGTACGGACGTACATCTTTCTGAAAATCTTTTATTTCGACTCTAGGGACCCTGAAACGTCGAGAAATGCCAACACTTCAATGAAAAAATTCGGACCCATGAGAATAACTTTCTATGGGAAGTTAATAATACAAAATATAACGGGTGTTTTGAATTTAACGTAGTTCCTACGAAAACAAAAAAAAATAATCTTTTAGGGGAATGGTTGGTCCTGGCCTACGACCCCCGCGGATCCACCATTGAATGAAGATGAACTAAATATGTTATTTTTTTGCAATAAATTGTAATCAGCAATTATTTTAAGAACCTTATAAAATAAAGAAAAAACTTTTAAATTTTTAGAAGGGTAATGTCTTTTTTATATAATTTAAAAGTTTCTAGAAAAATACATGTTTTCTAATTTCTATTGATAAAAAAGTCACATTAAATTATTTTTACTGATTTATTAAATAATTTCAAACAATGTTCAAGCACCATATCTTGTCTATTCAAGAACCTATTAACCTAACGCTTATACTTGTAGCTTCAATTCCATCATAAGATAAGATTATATATGTAAATGTATATTGTACCTTTTCCATAAGGAAAATAATATATTACTCCCATTTTGAGTGTGGCCTGTCTGCACTTAGTTTCGTATTAGATTTACCATCTCTCGCGCACAAAGAACATAATCTCGAAATCGTTTTATCTCATTTTGTGGAATCCTTATACATTCGTTCATACCTATACCTATAAACATCTAAGTACTTTTCTCCATTTTCGCTTTGCACAAAACATCCACTTTATAATCTTTCTATTTCTATATCATTTCTTGAATAAAATCCAATTTTTTCTTCGCCCTATCATCGCCGCTAAACGTTGCGTTGGGTGCCAAGCTCCAACCGCCCGAACCCCTGCCCACCTGCTCACGGCGGCGCGGCGTCCGGTTCACCAAACTGCAAAAGTAGAAATCCTATCTACAAAAACTACAACTCAGGTATGACTCTGCATCTACATATAAAACGAAGAAAAATAATCATATCCAATTTTTGAAAGCATTCTATTCTATACCACCTGATCAGGTGCACCAGAGAGACCACCCATCCGAATCCGAGACGAGGAGAAAATGACGTTGATATATATATATTTTTGCAAGGATACATGTTATAGAGGTAGAGATATAGATACTAAAGGTACATACGTAAAAGTGCATTTAGATACATCACGTCAGCACCAGACTTTGTGCATATTGCGAGCGCTGACTCTGAAAAATGTTTGATGTCAGGATGTCGACGTAGTGTAACATCCTGCTTAAAAGTATATATGCGGTGCATAAGGGTAAACAGTTCCATTTTCGCATGGGTAAGTCCTTTTTTCAAACTCCCTCTCTAGGATCGGATCAGATGGTGTTGTTGTTTTTGTTGCCTTTTCCTAACTTTGTTTCAGCAAATTATGAGAGATTTTTCACCCAAGTGAATGTGAATGCACGCTGAGGCACAAGTTTCTGTGCGAAAAAATCTCACCCTCACCACCACCGCCACACAACCAAACCAATGTTATAACAACCCACGTGATGCATTTCTCTCTTGAGGAATATCCGGTGATGCGATGCAATGCGATGCGATGATGCTGGTGCCAAAAAAGTATCGCTTCAGATATTGGATTTTATTCCTTGTCCTTATGGCCCAACGCCCGCTATCCCACCGGGCTGGGCCGGGCCGGGCCCAAACCTCTGATGTTGCCGCCACATTTCTTACATCGAAAAGGAGTATCCTTTAGATGCAATATGTTATCTACAAAATACAAACAAATATATAAAAATTTTGTATTTCTATGGAAAAACGTTGACAAGAGTGATTACTATGACGAAAACGAAAGAAGCAGTGAATTTCGTAACACTTTGTATTACGAGTATGTATGTATATATGTGTGTTGTGTATCCTGTACAGTTATGCATGTTTATACCTAAAGCAAAGCAAAATGATGATGATGGCTAGAGATGGAGATGGAGATGAAGCGATGGAGATGGAGATGGATATGGCAAATATATAGGCAGAAGGAGCAGAGGGGTTGTTATTTATGGTAGAAAATCATTCGATATAAGCCTTGATTCTCGCTGTATAGCCTCGAGACATTTGCATGAATAATGCAAGAAACTAATGCCATGGTGTCGTAAAAAATTACCATATGACAATAGAAGCATGACACTTGGTTGGTTGGTTGGTTGGTTATGGTTATGGTTCTAGTTGTCGTTCTCGTTCTGGTAGCTGTTAGCTGTTAGATGGTAGCTGTTAGCTGATGGTGGTGGCGATGCGATATTATATTCGAGTGGTGTTAGGGCTTTGTTATGTTTCGTTCGTCATCCTCGACGTCCTCCTATAGTCGTCTGATGCATCAGTTATTTGAAGTTGAATATACTCGAAACCAAACTATTTATTTCTTCAGGCTGATATCGTGTGCATTTGTATAGTTTATAGTTTTGTTTGCGGAAGAAATATACTTTCCTGACACAATACGTTCACCCATTGTACTTTTACAAAGGAAGTAATAATTTTTATTTGACTTTGTATTACCAGTTATAAAACTATAAACGAAGGGTACATTTCAATAATACAGACAAAAACATAATATTTTTACTAAGTATGTCTGAATACGTAGTTAAGTACTTACCCATTTTATGGTAGTGCTTGGTGTGTTTTAAAGTTAAAAGCTTTTTAAGTTTACATCGAATTACCAGAAAGGTTTAAAAAGTAGAAAATTTTGAAGTTTTATTATGTTTAACTATACCTAACTAAATGTTTGCCAAAAGTAAGAATGCAAAAATTTATTTTAAAAAATGTCTATTTAAAGATATCCATCAAGTTAAGTTGAAGAACTGCACAAGTCTTTTATAAAAGATACAACTTTTTAGCAAATTTTATAATTTAACTTTTCATGTCAATAATAACCATGATCTTTATTAAAAGCTTTGCGGAAAGGCAGTCAATAGTTTTATAGAGAACTTTCGGATATTTTTTAAGATTTCAAATGAGTTTGAAAATAAAAAGCTGCTGAACAGTGAAGCAAATCACTCACTATTGTTTCCTTTATCGAAGCCCACAAATTGTACAAAATTTTGAGTTCTCAGAAATTTGATGCTCTGTCTGACTCCATCTGATTAATTGTGTATCGTCACCCTAAAATCGTTATTACGGGCAATTTCAATGTTCAAAATTATTCATGGCTTCACCATTTGTGGCAGACAACATCCGAAGGAATGTGTGCTGAGATTTTTGCTGAGTTTACTCACCTGACTAAGTAAGTTGACGAGCCAACTCGGGTTTCTGGCACCATAGACTTGTTTCTTACCTCTGATTCTAATAAATACGTAACCAGTCTATTACCGCATCTAGTCACGTCAAACGTACGTCCACAATATCACAATCGATTGTTAAAGCCAATTTGCTGTTTTTTTCGATGCTACCACAGAGTGTCATGAATCCTCATGTTCTTGAGAGCTTAAACGATTTTTTAGGACAAATCTGCTTTTGTGCTTATGCAGTGAACTAAACGACCATTACGTACACAAATCGGCTGACTCAGATAGCATCCGTCCTTATTGTTCTGAAGAGCTGTTCTTCAGCGCTGCTAAAACCACTGCTTAAGCTTTTTCATTTGTCCTAATCTACTGGTCTCTTTCCGAATAGATGGAAAACAGCATTGATCCAGCCTTTCCCTAACAAAGGCGACTATCGTCCAATAGCACTCAGGTTCCTTCTTTCCAAGATCACAGAATAATTATTAGTTTTTTTCTCTTCTGTCCTTCTGTCTTGTATTAATGTCTTGTGTTGTTATCACCTTAAATAGTCTCTCAAGGTTCAAGATATATCTTGAGCAAT
Source organism: Eupeodes corollae (assembly GCF_945859685.1). Taxonomy (NCBI): domain Eukaryota; kingdom Metazoa; phylum Arthropoda; class Insecta; order Diptera; family Syrphidae; genus Eupeodes; species Eupeodes corollae. The sequence continues at coordinate 273,868,731 of NC_079147.1, forward strand.
AGGTCCAATGGTGATCTTATGGTTCATTTCACCGAAGAGTTTTTTTTTTAATTGGCGAACACTAAAAGGGTTTTGTAGAAACGCGGAGGAGGTCGAGATATTTCGTTTCGTTGATGCAAGTGCGACTCATAGATAGTGGCAAGGAGGGTATATCTCGCTTTAATGATACAAGACAGAATTGGATTTCGAAGCATTCAATTAGACGCGGTTTTTTATTCCCCATTGTAAAATGCTGTGTAGGTCGGAATTTAATGAGGTTATTATATTTTGCCGTTGCAGTTTTACATCCGAAGAGGAGGGTTGTGGATCTGGAAACTAATTCTTTCGGTAATATAGGAGAGCAAGATATGAGACATTATCAAATGACTTTGAAATATCAAATGTAATATCTTACTTTCTCCAAAACGATGTTTATATTTGTTCCACTGTTCGGTGAGATGGGCCATGGGATCACCAGAGTATCTATTGGCACGAAAGCCGTATTGACGGTCAATAAGAAGCTTCCGTTCCTCAAGATATTTCTTAAGCTGATAAATAATCAGCGTTTCAATGACCCAAGAAAGAAGGGACGTTAGTGCTATCGGTCGATAATTTGTAGGAGAAGAAGATTCGCCGTTTTTTGGGATTGGTTGAACAAATGCAGTTTTCCATCTATTCGGAACGAGCCCAGAAGAATAGGATAGATGAAAAAGCTTACGCAGTCGTTTTCCCAGCGTTGGAGAAAACTTCTTCAGAATAATAGCGGGTATACAATCTGGGCCAGCGGATTTATGAGTGTTGAGATCTTTTAGAACTCTCGCCAAAGTTCGAGTACGAAAAAAAATGGTCCCATGGAATCATTTACGCCCTCAACTGGGGGAGCTATAAAACTATCTGGTAATGTGGAATTTTCGACGAACTACCTTGCAAACCAGTTAGCTTTATCAAAAGAGCTAATAAAAGGAGTGTCATTGACAACAAGCGTAGGAACTAAGGAAGAGGCTAAATTCCTCATGTTTTTAACGAATGCCCAACAATTCTTGCTGCTTTTGGGACATTTCACCGCAGTTCTGCTCATAAATTGATTTGAGTTTGTATTTTGTTTTGATTTAAAAGAATACTTCCTTACTTTATATTATTATTTGTTAATATCTTACATTAGTTAAGGTTACAATCAAATTAATTTTGAAAAATTTGTCATTTTTATTTATGTTAATAGTTAATATTTTTAATACACAACTAGTTTTGATTCCGAAAATAGTATTGTAAAAAACGGGATTTTAGAAAGCGGTATTATAAGAAACGGGATTACAAAAAGCGGGATTTTTAAAAAATCGTGATTATGAAAAGCAGGATTATAAAAAACGATTTAGCTTTATGCTGAATACTTTCAACCCCCTCTAACTGGATTTGTTTGAAACACAATACACTGATTATGTATTTATCAGGATCAGAAGTGAGAAACAAGTAAAGTGTATTTTCTTCTCGTCTGATATTCGTGTAGGCTCATTGACAAGCTGAGTAAACTCATCAAAGATCTCAGCACACATTACTTCGGGTGTTGTTTGGCCCGAATGAAGAAGCCACAAAGAATTTAAATCGCCCGTAATATCGATATCACTGTGAGGATACAGGAAGACAATTCCTTGGATAGCGTCAGACAAAGCATCAAACTCTTAAGAAATCGAAACTCTGTCCAGGTTTGGGCTCCGATAAAAAATCAAAGTGAAATAAAAACATTCAAGGAATGCTATTAAAATTGGCCGTCGACTAAAAATCTCGTTAACAAAAATAGATTTTGAAACCAAACCATTTCACCATAAGAAAAATTAAACAGGTCACTTTTTTAACGAAACACCTACAAAAACAACAAAAAACTGATAAGTAATACTTTTTGACTCAAGTATTGTGAGAACAATGAAAGTCAATTTTTTTAAAATTTCTTATCTAAAAACATAACATTTTTATGACAATTACAGAAAATATTGTTATCGGCAGAAACGGGGTGATAACTTATCAAAGTGGGTCGCATTCCAGCCTGTTTCGATGTTTTTGAATCGGAAGACAATTATGTATCATCACATTTTTGAACTTCTTCATCCGCTCTTAAAAGAAGGCTGGACCACCGAAAGCTTCCCGATGAGTGGAAGAAGGGAATTATCGTCAAGCTCCCAAAACTGGAACGCATCAGAGAACACCTTGAGGCCACACTCGATGTAGAACAAGCAGGATTCCACGCTGGATCCTCCTGTATATCAACACCCTGCTGATCCATTTCGAGAAGGCCTTTGAAAGCGTTAACAGGTAGTGTATCTGGTTAGCTGTACGAAGGAGAGAGGAAAAACTAATTGCTTTTATTAAAGAAACATAATATGATGGATCCAAGTGTCATATTCTGCACGCAATGGTAGTTTGCCAGGGGAATTTTGAAATCCCTAACGGAGTCAGACTGGGCTGTATTACGTCGCCAATATTTTTTTTGTTGGTGATAAGCGTTGCGCGCAGTTTTGTCAGCTAGCGGAGGGATCCAATGGACTTTGACATCCTATTTAAAGCACTTGAATTACACAGATGATATTCGCTTACTCTCTCATATGATCATGGGTCTCCATCAAATGACAACCAGTCTGGAAAGAGAAGCAGAAGTTGTGGTGCTGAAAATATATTCCGGCTAAACAAAAATGCTCATCCTCGGATCTCAACCATCCTCTCAAATAAATATTTCCTCGCAAACGGAAAATTTGGTGAGTTTTCAGTACCTTGGAAGTATCGGTTCCATCGAAGGCGGAACCGAACAAGACGTCATCTGCCGTATCGGCAAAGAAAAAGCAGCGTTCTGTATGTTGTCGAAGCTTTGGAGGAATAACTTCATCAGCTTAAGAACAAAACTACGACTCTTTCGCACAAATGTCGAATCTGTGCTTCTTTATGGGTGCAGCACGTGAAAGTTTACTTCAGCCATTACAAGAAAGCTGGCACATGAACAGTCGAGGAGGAATCATCGTCACTAGAAAAGAGTTGGACGGAGCTGAAACACATCTCCAGAAACCATACACGATGGCGCAGTAGAGCCCCTATGACCCTTAAGAGGTTCCCAACGGACTTAACAGGTCTGAAGACCTAAGTGAGTAAGTATATACATTTTTGAACTAAAAAACGTTAATTCAAAAGTAGCAAATAATAACTATCTTCATTTCTATAGTCTAGTTGGGACTCTTTAACATTTAAAGGTTTTCACTGTTTGCTGGACAATTGTAACAATTAAATTGTATGCAGATCCTTATTCAAAAACAATCCCTTTCCTTACCAATTATGAACAAAAAAAAAAACAAATAGAATCATGAACTAAATCAATAAAGCCCTATTTTGAATGATTAACTCACTAACACCGACATTACTGTAAAAAAGGAACCTATTTCAGTTTTTTCGTTTTAATTTTTTCAAAGGACCAATACCAACAAACGCCGACAATTTATTGGTTTGTTATATTCTGTTTGCCAAAACAAAAAGAGATATCAAGTTAAATCCTCACTCCTTAACAAGTCCTTTTCAGATAATCAGAACTCTCATAAAAAAGCTACAAACATAGGGAGAGTTTATGCTTTATCAGCTCAATGCACTGTATTGACAAAAGATTCACGTACTCGTATATAATATTCTACACCTCTTGCTCCAGACCTCATTTTAAAGCTTTTTCAATACAAAATAGATGGCTGCATATTTTTGTTATTCGCGTTATTGTTAGTATCTTAAATCAAAGTACCTATAGCTACCTATGGTCACATGTATAGGAGTAGCTTCAGATTTAACAGCAGCTTTAAAATTTAAATTATTCAATATAATTGAATATAAAACATACATACTTTTACTCCTTAGGGTATTTTGCTCTGGTTACGTTATAATGCATATATATGTGTGTAGTAGAAGTTGGTATTGGCGGATAGGAGGAGGTATAGAGCACCAATGAACCCGAAAGAGCACGTATTCCGGTTATGAACGCTCCTATGTACGGGTCCTCAATTACAGGAATTCCCATTTCGCATATAAAACGTGATCGGATATAGAAAAAGTGAATAAATTATGAATCATCCTGTTCAGGTATAATCCCTGGCTGGCCACACTACTTCGGCTATATGTATGAGCCACTACGACGATGATCCACCAACCGACTACGACGACGATGTACTCGTATCCTAGCGCTGCTGGCTGGCTGTACTCTCGAATATGTATACAACGACAACGACGACGACGACGTAGGTATATCCTGGTGGTATACCCTGTCCCATATCCCAAAGGAATTTTTCGCACTGTCCTCTTTCAATGATGAAAATAAATCAAAAAAAGATATAAAAATGTGACGCTAAAACCCCTTCCTTCATCGTCTTTCACCCCGCCGCGCCGCGCCCTCCCGTCACCTTCTACCCCACAGATGATTCTCTATTTCCCTTCTATGCCATGATGGAGCAAAAAATTCTTCTCAACCTCCTTTAACATACCTAACCTAGACTGCAGCAGGATAAAACTATTTTTTATCTCGAAGGTATAATCACTTAAAGTCCAATGAAAATTCTGAAGGAATTTTAAGGATGTGATGTGCGGCAGGAAGGATAAAAAATATTATTTCTATTTACCTACATATTTTATTTTATCTATATTAAAATAATAATTATTAAAAAATGAAAAAATCGTATTTTATTTATGCATTCAAGTGCAATCCAAAACGACCTCGTTATAAACCTGAGTTACTTGAAAAATATCGCCACATTATAAGATTCGTGTTAAGGATTTCTCTGTTTTATTCGTCGTCCTTTTGAGCTTGAAGTTCACTTGAGGGGAGAAATTATGGGGGAGTGGTCTCGTTTTTCAATTTTTTTCTCCTTTTAAGGCACAATTAATTAATTTTGACCTATTTTTTAAATTTAAAAAAAAGCATCTCATTTGTGTGAGCGTAAAAAGATTTATTTGTTAAAGATTAAAGGAAAATGTACGTGTGTTAAAAAATGAAGGAAAATAAGAACAAAAATCTTTGAGTTCTCCTTTTTCAGTGCATATACACTTCCTGGGAAGATAGGAAAATGTAAAATACGGAGAAAACTGTGAGTAAGAGAGCGTTCATTTTGTGCTACGTGCTCTTGCAGTTTTCACAAATAAATTGTTACATTTTAATCATTCCATTTCAAGGAATAAGGACATTAAACTGATAGTAATTTTTTAGTGTTCTTTTTTTAACAATGTAAGCCGTCTATAAGCTGGTTTGTCTTCAGTTTATGTATCCTGAATCCGCTTTCTGATGAGATAAACAAATGATCTTTTCCAAGCATAAGGATTTCTATATTTATCTTGAAAAAATATTCGACTTATTGTTTTGGATTCTTGGTAGAGCTTTGGTTGCAAAGTAATTCTACCTAGAAAAGGTCTTGATGTGTTTATACAATTCCATCGCATTTGACTTCTATAAAACTGAGCATTTACTGAAAGAAAGACTTTTAAAAAGTTATATAAAATACAACATCTAAGACGCATGATTTTTAAGGTATTATTGATAATGATTTCTCGAGAAAGGGATTTCTTTTTAAACATTGTCCTTCATCAAGGCATTCTAAGGACAAAAGTACATATACTGGCACCTAAATCAATTTGTCAATTTATTATTTAATTACTTATTTCGTTTTTGTTTTTGAATAATTTGAACTTTCTCAAGAGATTGTTATAATTACACCCATTAAGAATGATACAAGCTTTAAGAAAAAGTTAAAATTGATGGAAAGGGTTCAAAACAGTATTTTTCATCCAACTACTTGAAATAAAAATAGAAAATGAAAGGCAAAGGGTCGTCACTCGTCAGATAAGCAATGTAGTGGATTAAAAGTTTTCAAACAAAAGATAATTATATTAATGAAAAGGAAGGAAAAAAAGAGTTGGAGACAAATTAGAGCCTTGGGGCACACAAGCACTTATTTTGTAACTATCAGAGGCTTAAAAGAGCTCAAAATAACTGGAATTATAAGCAGGCTGTTTGGTTATTTTCACAATGTATAGACTTTTATGTAATCGAATGAGATAGATAGAGTTTTATCAATATAACAAGGACGAACTGTGTATACAAGTTTTCGATAAGAGAATTCTTAATACTATAATTTTAGCAGGATAAGGTAAAAATTTGACTCCAGGATTTAGTAAGATATGATGAATGTCAGATCAATAAATTTTTGTGGTTGGAGGGCTGTTTATGGTTATATTAATTAAGAGAAGGTACCGAGAGTTGAAAATGTATTATTTACATAAATATCCGAACCCAGGTTATGACTCAATGGTCTTGACATAGTTATTTCATACATTTTTGTATCCTTTATAATTGTTATTAGATTAAAAAAAAGAGGCTGGAATACAACCCACACTGATAACTTCCCATCCTGTCTGTCGATTTGTCCTTCCTTAAAGGTTTGTAGATTAATAAAAATATTTTGCATATGATGAAATAGTTTTATTCCAAAATCTATTTTTATTAACGAGATTTTTTAGTCGTTAACCAATTTTTATCAATTTTAGTAGTATTTCTTAAAAGTTTATATGTCTAATATAAACAAATTCAAATTAGATGAATGAAATTAATTTGAAGTCAATACCTTTTACCAACTTTGAGTAGGAAATGTTTTTCTTAGGTTTTATTATTTGTTAAAAAATTTTTAATTCGATTTAAAAAATTATCAAATGTTCAAAACAATATTTCTCATAAGATTTAAACAAAAATCTCAAAGTTTTGAGTCGAAATTCAATTTTTACCAACTTTGAGTAAAGTTCTTTTTATAGGTTTTTATTTTTTATAAAAACAATGTCAATTTGATTTTTCTCAAAATTTTATCAGATTTTAAAAAAGTTATTTTTCGTTGCACAAAATTTGTTTTGAGATAAAATCATTTTGTATTCGTTAAATTGTCGATGTGACAAGTTTTTTTTCGTTTTTTCTGATTAAAAAAAAAATAACTGTTAATTAGATCATACATTAAAAGCTTAAAGCACATTTAAAAATGTTTTCCTTAAAAAAAAGGATTAAATTAAAAACAAATTCCAACTGAAACTATTTCTCCATTCAAAAAAATTGATGTTAGGTAAAATTTTAATTACATGCTTTTAGTTTAAAAAAAAAACTTGGTAACAAAATTATTTCAGATTTTGAAAACCAAATTATGTAAAATCCAAAAATTTGTCAAGACAATGTATGCGTAGGTATAATTTTTTTTCGAGTTATGAAAAATTATGTTTCGACGTTAAATCTTAGTAATGAGCTCCACCCATTTCAGCCATAAAATAAAAATGAATTGAATAATTGAACGGGACTGGGATGCGATCCACATTGATAACTTCCCAACCCGTCTGTCGATAGCCACACTTTGGTCCCTCGAAGGAGGACTTTACCACTCAATTGCTGTCTTAGTCCAAAGAAACAGCGGTGCAAGAGGTTTTCTGCGTTTGATCTCAGCGCTGGTGTTGTTTTTTGCGTTTACAGCGGGGCCTAGGTAGACGAGGTCCTTGACTACCTCAAAGTTACGTCTGTCGATGGCGACGTTTTGAACAAGACGTCGTCGGTGTTGTAGGTTCTTTGGCGACAGCATGTACTTTGTTTTGCCCTCATTTACCGTTAAACCCATTTTTGCCGCCTCTGCCTCAATACTCACAAAAGCCCCATTGATATCGCGCTGAGTTCTTTCGATTATGTCAATGCCATCAGCATATGCTAGTAATTGGATAGACTTTTGAAAGAAAGTGCATCTTGTGTTAACGTGTGAGCTTTCATATACGGCCTTGAAATCGATGAAAAGATGGTAGTGTCGATTTGGTGGTCTTGGGTGGTGGTTTTGTTAGACTTCAGCTTAGGTATGGCAATCTGTACTTCGTCTAAGTCGGGAGGACGGGATTGTTGGCTTTCGTCGTCTATATTGAATGGATCATCCTGCCTGACAGCGGAATTCAGTTCTTCGTCGCCGTTATACAGTCTGCAGAAGTGGTCCTTCCATATCCTCAGCATTGACTGCGGTTACACTATGATGTTTCCAGTTTCGTCTTTGCAGCCTTCGGTTCTAGATTAATGTACCTGTGAATTTCGTTTCACCTGTTCATAAAACTTTCGAACTTCATTCCTGCTTTTAAACGTCTCAACATCTTCGACCGCATGCTTCTCATACTTTCTGTTTATTCTTCGGCGTTATTCTCGCCTCTTCTGTTCATAGAGCTCATGAGCAGCTTTCGTCATTTTATGCAGCACTGCTTTGCGTGCCTGTTGCTTGGATGCATTTGCCTGCTTACATTCCTCATCAAACCAGGGGTTCCTTGTTGGTGGCCCCTGGTTTTCGATACATTTTGTTGGCGGTAGAGAACTTCGAACTCGGTCGAAAAGGATTTGGCGATTTCTGGCGATTGTAACTCGGTCGGAAAAGGATTTGGCGATCTCTGGTGATTGTAGCCATTCGACGTTGTACCTTCTCCCAGCACCTCCCTGTTTTCCTTGGGTCTGAAAACTTGAAGTGCTACCTTGGCTACAACGAGGTAGTGGTCCGAGTCGATGTTAGCTCCTCCGAAAGATCGGTCATCCTTGATGCTTTATGGATCAATCTGATATGGATCAATTTGGTCAATCTGGTTGACGATAGATTGATCTGGAGAAGTCCAAGTTCCTTTGTGGATGTTGAGGTGTTGAAAACGCATAATGGCTACAATGAGACGTTTCGCCCGCAGCAAAATCTATGAACCGGAATCCGTTGTCGGAAGTGTTGTCGTGCAGGCTGTTCTTCCCGATTATTTCACCAAAGATGTCTTCCTTTCCTAACCTGGCATTAAAATCGCCCAGGACAATTTTAATATCGTAGCTAGGACACTGCTCATATGTTTTGTCTAATAGCTCGAAGAACATATCTTTGGCTTTGGCATCTTTCTGTTCTGTGGGGCATGCGCGCATATCAGCCTTGATGCGTATGGTCATTAGGCGCTCATTGATGCACCTTTAGCTCAAGACTTGTTGCCTAAGTCTGGGTCGAATGACGAAGCTGGATCCAAATAAGCGCTGTTGGTTTTCGTAGTAACAGTCACTATAGTATATATCGCAGTTTCCATCCCATCGTATTTCCTGGATGGCGGTGATGTCTGCTTTATAGCAGTCTAGGGCCTCCGCTAATTCTTCGGCTGCACGTGGTCTGTTAAGGGACCTAACATTCCACGTGCATATCCGAAATTCGTTTGCGTAGGTTGTTAACAGTGGATCCGTCCGTATCAGACTCTTGTTGGTGCTTCCAACTTTTACTGATGTTTTTTTAGATTTTTATTTTTTGTAAAAAAACTGCCAATTCGTTGTTTTTTTCAAAATCTTACCAAATTTTAAAAACGTTCTTCGTAACACAAAATTATTTTGGAGATAAAATCATTTTTTTTCGTTAAATATTCGATTTTTTTTTTCATTTTTTGTTTACATTTTTAAAAATGACCGTTATTTGAATTTAAAAAAGAAATATTCTTGTTTGGTATCAAAGTTAAGGCTCCACCGCTATTGGTTTGTAAAATATATTGGGATAACCAACAATTTCACCTTTGTTTACATTGCTTTGGTAAAAAACCGAAAACGCAATTTTTTGAGAGTCCTTTCTGCATCTTTCTGCATTATTATAATCTGTATAACAAAATTTAATTGAAGTCGATATCTCTAATGGTTCTTGAGCTATGGGCGACGATAAAAACTTCGCAAACGTTCGCACGCACAGACATCTCTCTAAAATCTTTTATTTCGAATCTAGGAATCTTGAAGCGGTACAGTTTAGAGAAGAATCCAATTGACAGTTTTTTTTTTATAAAAAATAAAAACATACAAAAAACATTGCTCAAAGTTGGTAACAATTGAATTTCGACTCAAATAGCTTTTCAAAAACTTGAGATTATGGCTTGTAACTAATTTAATCTTAAAAAAATACTGTTTTCAACATTCAGTTTAATTTTGAGAAAAATTAAATCGACAGTTTTTTTTTACCAAAAACCATCCTTAAATTAATTTTCGACTCAAATATCTTTTCAAAATTTAAAAAATATTGGCTTTAAACTATTTTGATCTCACAGAAAATATTGTGTCAGACATTTAGTAAATTTTTTTATAAAAATCCAACAGCCAGTTTTTTTCATACAAAAATTAAATATACAAAAAATAGTACGCTAAGTTGGTAACAATTTATTTCCGACGTAAAATCGCCACAAAAGGAAAATGTTTAGTTTTCAGATAAACTCTTCCTTATCTGGCAGCTTATTTTAAGTGATCTTTTGATGATTAAATGAAATGCACGACTGGATTGCACGAACTTGTTAATGTATCCAAAGAGTGTTTACATTTAGTTTGCAGTTTTTTGGAACTTATTAATATACGTTTTATATTTAATTTTCGATTAAAAATAATAACTCGTTTAAAGATATCGAATTAAGAGAAAATAAATTAATATTTTTTAAAAAATCCAAAGAGTTAAATTTGCAATTTTTGGTTTTTTAAGAGCTTGAGAACTTTTTTTAAAAAAAAAACGCATAAAATTTGCAAAATCTCATCAATTCTTTATTTGAAACGTTAGATTGGTCCATGACATTTATTTTTTGAAGATAATTTCATTTAAATGTTGACCGCGGCTGCGTCTTAGGTGGTCCATTCGGAAAGTCCAATTTTGGGTAACTTTTTCGAGCATTTCGGCCGGAATAGCCCGAATTTCTTCGGAAATGTTGTCTTCCAAAGGTGGAATAGTTGCTGGCTTATTTGTGTAGACTTTAGACTTGACGTAGCCCCACAAAAAATAGTCTAAAGTCGTCAAATCGCATGATCTTGGTGGCCAACTTACCGGTCCATTCCTTGAGATGAATTGTTCTCCGAAGTTTTACCTCAAAATGGCCATAGAATCGCGAGCTGTGTGGCATGTAGCGCCATCTTGTTGAAACCACATGTCAACCAAGTTCAGTTCTTCCATTTTTGGCACCAAAAAGTTTGTTAGCATTGAACGATAGCGATCGCCATTCACCGTAACGTTGCGTCCAACAGCATCTTTGAAAAAATACGGTCCAATGATTCCACCAGCGTACAAACCACACCAAACAGTGCATTTTTCGGGATGCATGGGCAGTTCTTGAACGGCTTCTGGTTGCTTTTCACTCCAAATGCGGCAATTTTGCTTATTTACGTAGCCATTCAACCAGAAATGAGCCTCATCGCTGAACAAAATTTGTCGATAAAAAAGCGGATTTTCTGCCAACTTTTCTAGGGCCCATTCACTGAAAATTCGACGTTGTGGCAGATCGTTCGGCTTCAGTTCTTGCACGAGCTGTATTTTATACGGTTTTACACCAAGATCTTTGCGTTAAATCTTCCATGTGGTCGAATAACACAAACCCAATTGCTGCGAACGGCGACGAATCGACATTTCACGGTCTTCAGCAACACTCTCAGAAACAGACGCAATATTCTCTTCTGTACGCACTGTACGCATTCGTGTGGTTGGTTTAATGTTCAATAAAGTAAACTGAGTGCGAAACTTGGTCACAATCGCATTAATTGTTTGCTCACTTGGTCGATTATGTAGACCATAAATCGGACGTAAAGCGCGAAACACAATTCGAACCGAACACTGATTTTGGTAATGAAATTCAATGATTTGCAAGCGTTGCTCGTTAGTAAGTCTATTCATGATGAAATGTCAAAGCATACTGAGCATCTTTCTCTTTGACACCATGTCTGAAATCCCGCGTGATCTGTCAAATACTAATGCATGAAAATCCTAACCTCAAAAAAATCACCCTTTAAAAATTATAAAGACAGTATAAGAGGTTTCTCAGAAAAACATTATTGAAATCGGTTTATTAGTTCTTGAGAAAACGGGGTTTAGGTGGGCACCCTTCTGGAGCAGTACAATTTTTTTTTTAAGAAGTTAAATAAAGAAAAACAAAATTAGAACAAATTGTATAAACATCTGTAAATTTTTGAGAAAATTTGAATTTTTGATTTTGGCTAAAAAGATTTTATGGGGACTTTTGTCATTTTTAGAAAAAAGCGACTAATGCAAATCAGCAAGTTTCCAAGTCTGAACTCAACCGTCACAATAGTTTGTAGACTCGTGGACAAACAGACAAACAGACATACGGACGTAATCAAGGGACCCACTTTTTTCGACTTCTTTACCATCCTAATGTCATGTTTGATTAAAATTAATATTTTACAAATGCAATACTTGCCATGTACATACTTTCTCTATGCCGCAAGGAAAAATTAACTTTTAGTCGTTAGGTGAAGAATATTAAATATTAAACAAAAACTTTTTTAAAACACTTTATAAAGTGAAAATAAGAATGAAGGAAAAGAATCTAAATAAACTGACCGATATATTTTTATAAAAGTTTTTCAAAAAATGTTGTGCTTAACTTCGCTTCTTTCAATATTAAAAATATGCTTTTGTATTCTTCCTTTAAAGTACATCTATATTCCCAAAAGAAAAATTAATTATCATGCAAATTAATTAACTAAAAACATTTTATTTATTTTTTTTTCGCAAAATTAAATTGTATTTATATTTTTAAAGTTAAACTTTCTATGTCTTTGAATACAAGATCAAGTTTCTACGAAACAGCCTTAAATTTTGTTTTTTAATAGTTTTTCGTAAACAGTATTTTTTTTAAATTTTTGGGCAAAGCAACAAATTTCAATATTTAAAAGAATAGATGTTATATTTAGTTTTTTTTTTCAAAATAGCACAGAATCAATTAGTACTTTAGTTGATTTAGAAAAACATTTCTGTACATTCTGAAACCAAATAACCCACCTTACTCGTATTTTTAAAGTGTTTTGATGACATGTGGATAACAGTGATGGATTCGCATGTATTGGTGCTCCTTTAAGGTTATTCTACGAAAAATTGAAATGATAAATCTTCCAAGTGGCTTGATGAAAAACAGGCCGAAGCAACATGTTTGAAGAAGGAAAAATTGCCTTAGCAATATTTTTTGACAGACACTACATTATAATTGAACCCAATATGTCTTTTTTAACAAGTGTATTGTTTGCTCGACCGAAAGTCAAAGTCAAAGTCAAGCCATTCCACCCCACCTATCACCATCGAACCAACGAAACACGACAAACCAAACAATGTGAGGCTTTTGATTTGATTGGCATCTTCTTTAATTACGCTTTTCCTTTATATTTACACACTAGGTTTGGGTTGTGTACTCGCTATATCAATCTCTTTGTTATCATAATATCTGACTCAAAGAAGAAGAAAGAAAAAAATATCCTTAAATTTTGTTCCCTCTTTTTTTTCTTTCTTTCGACTCGAACTCGTCCTTGTACATAGGAAAATCAAAGTTGCCTTAGGCCGAAGAAATACCAATGGAAATGCCATTCGTAGCGATTGAAATTGATGGGATAACACATTATATTGAGGAAGTCCTTTGGAGGAGCGAGAGAGAAAAAGCGAGAACGAGAGCCTAAGGATATGTTTTGTTTTGTTGAAATACCTAAATAAAATTCCGGCAAAAGTAATTAAATTCGATTTGAGATTAAGAGCTTGAGAGATATATTACTGAATAGAATGGCATTTGATTGCTTGTTTAGCTTTTCTGAACAACAGGTTAAAAGGAATTTTTATTATTACAAGGATCTTTCTTCTCTTTTCCTGATGGCCTATCGCATCAGTGTGATGTGATGATTTTGTTAGGATGAGAAGAAGGTGAAAGGAGCTTTACTGCGACTTGATGAAAATAAATATGTATAGATGGATAAATATAGAGCTATACATATGGTGTTAAGGATATTCTTTTGAGGATGAAAAGAGCCTGTTTGTTGTTTGTGATGGATTATTTCGGATGAATTCCGTTTATTGTGTTTGCGGAATGCTTTGGGATATGGTCAATGGCTCCAGTGTGATTGTGCAGTGAACGTTGTGTTGTAGGTATAAGGCTTTGTGATGTTGTACCTACCTTCCAACCAACCTACCTATGAGTGTACGAGCATAATAAACAAAGTAGATGTTGTGTTTTCTTTCGTCCTTGAAGTGTTTGTATTGTTAAGAGGAGGACTATTTCTCTCTTTACAAAAATAAGAGAAACAAGAATAAAGTGGGTTTCTTTATTTTATTATTGTAAAAGGAAGAGGTTCTTACTAACATACCAAACCTACATCCAAACTTTATCCCAAAACGAAAGTATTTTCAACCTTTTCAAAAATATCGATCGAAATAAAGTAAAACTTTACCTATTCGTTTGTACTACTACATAATCCATTCATTAAATCAACAACATCAAGGATGAAAATAACTTTAAAACTTAATACAAAAAAAAAAACACAATTCATCACACTAAACTAGACCATTCATGTAGATGGAAAATATAAACAAGGATAATATAAGTCAGTATGCATTAAAGTTAGGATACGTTTAGCTTGAACGTACATACATGCATTTAATATGTTTTTGTCACGAGAAATAGAATTACTCAACTAAATCCGTGTCAGTAATCACCTGGGTTACACATTAATAACATAAGTCCTTCTCACACGATATGCTATGGTGTTATTGCTCTTGTTATTTAAGTTCTCTGAAGGATATTTAAGGAATTTGCAAAAAAAAAATAATAAAAAGTTTGAAGTTCAATTACTTGGTGAGATTGGGAAAATTTCATATAAAACCTAACAGAAGAGTAAAAGAGGATGAAACGGACTTTTTCAGTATTTATTTTGGTGTAACAGTTTTTTAATGTTTTTTTTATAAAATTTTACATTTGCAGGAAAATACATCCAAGTAATAAAGTGTACTTTTAAGATAGTTTACTTTTCAGTACTTTGGTATTTTAGTGTTACAATTGTTTGACTACTTTCGTTCTTTAAATTCTACTATAAGACCTTTTTCACAAAAGGAGAATCTTACTTTTATTCGTGGAACAACATTTATAAGATTATCAACTAAAACTCAAAACCCAAAAATATCAGGAGATTAACAAAAGACGTATCATAATTCTGAGAAAATTTCATTTACAGTGCATATTTTAGGGTAACAATTTTTTTTTCGACTTATAACTTTAAATGTTACCCTTATACTTTTTCGGCAACAGAAGATTGCTCATTAGAAAGATGTGAGTAACTATGAGATATTGTACTTATTTCAGCTTAAGAGTTTTTTTTACAAATGTATTTCTTAAAATCGTTTAAGGAGCGGTATATCCAGCTCCCCATCCTTGGAGTTATACTAAGGATCTGGCCCTCCAGGTTGGGGGTTGTGCCGTCGGGGTGACTTTCTGGCCACGTGAACAACAACTTTAGTTGCGAAGCACCAACAAGCCTCGGATACGGACAGATTCACTGTTAACAAACCAACGCAAACGAAATAAAGACAACGAACTTCGGATCTGTACGTAGAATGTTAGGTCCTTAAGAGACCACGTGTAGCGAAACAACTAGCGGAATCCCTAAACTGCTGCAAGGCAGATATTACAGCCATCCAAGAAGTGCGATGGGATGGACCGGGTAAACGCAAACTAAAAGACTGCGATATCTACTACGGCGACTGCTACCGAGAACAAAGACAGCGTCTATTTGGGTGTGGATTTGATGTTGGAACTAGACTCAGGCAAAAAGTCTTGAGTTTCAACAGTATGAGCGAGTGCATCACGACAATCCGCATCAAGGCTAAATTCGCCAAAATAAGCCTAATATGCGTGCATGCCCCAACAGAGGAGAAAGATGAAGACACCAAAGATATATTCTTCGAGCTCTTGGACAAGACATAGAGCAGTGACCTGCCTATGACATTAAAATTGTCTTAGGAGATTTTAATGCCCAACTAGGACGAGAAGACGTCTTTGGTGGCATAATTGGGAGATACAGCCTGCACAAAATCACCTCCGACAACGGATTCAGGCTGATCGATTTCGCTGCGGGGCGAGACGTTCTGGTAGCTAGTACGCGGTTCACACATCTCAATATCCACAAGGGGACATGGAAATCTCCTGATCAATCAACCGTCAAACAGATTGTCCACATTGCGACCGACGCACGACACTTCTCCAGTATACAGGACATCCGAACATTCCGAGGGGCCAACATTGACTCGGACCACTACCTCGTTGTAGCCAAGGTACGGCTACGGATGTCATTATCCAAGCCAAAACAAGGAAGTACTGTGAGAAGATTCGACGTTAGACGGCTACAATTGCAAGAGACTGCCATGGTCTTTTCCGATCGAGTCTCTTATAATCTCTTAGAGAGGCCTATGCTGCTTGCAATAAGCATTGAAAACCAGTGGCAACATTGCCTTGCAGCCATCAGAGATGCCGCCTCTGCACAAAAGGACTAGAGCTCTACGAGCAGAAGAGGAGAGAGAAACAATAGCTTCTTAGATGGAAAAAAAGAGAGCATGAGAAGCGCGCGATCGAGGAGATAAAGGGATGTCACAACAGGAATGAGGTTCGTAAATTTTACCAAAAGGTAAAACAAAACATCCCAAAACTACAAGCCCCGTACCGATGACTGTAATGATGATCGGGGGAACATCGTAGTAGAACCGCAGTCTATATTGAGAATGTGGAAAGACCACTTCTCCAAATTTTATAACGGCGATGACGAACAGAATTCCGCTGTTAGGGAGATAGAACCACTCAACCTCGGCGACGCAGATCAACAATTCCGCCTACCCGACCTTGACGAAGTGAAGATAGTTTTATCTTAACTTAAGCCAAACAAAGCTGCTGGAGCTGACGGCATCGCTGCCTAACTATTCAAAACAGCGGGCGATGACTTGGTAGGGAGAATGCACCAACTCATCTGCTTAATATGGTCGGAAGAAAACATGCCCGATGGGTGGAATCTCAGCATAGTGTACCCGATACATAAGAAAGGAGACCCTCTAAACTAAGCCAACTACAGAGGCATCAGTCTCCTCAACATTGCATATAAGATCCTCTCTGCCGTATTATGTGAATGTCTGAATCTGAAGACGTTCGTCAACAACCTGATAGGTCCTTATCAGTGTGGCTTCAGACCAGTAAAGTCCACTATCGACCAAATATTCACACTACGGCAGATCTTGGAAAAAACCCAGGAACTTCAAATCGATACCCACCATCTCTTTATCGATTTTAAAGCCGGGTATGACAGCATCTATAGGGAAGAGCTCTACCGAGCAATGTCTAGTTTTGGAATCCCTGTCAAACTTATCCGTTTGTGCAGAATGACGATGGAGAATGCACGCTGCTCTATCAAGGTCGGAAAAGATCTAACCGATGCATTTGATGTCAAAAAAGGTTTTAGACAAGGCAATGCACTGTCATGCGACTTCTTTAACATCGTTCTGGAAAGAATTGTGCAAAACTCAACCGTCAACACTAGAGGCACAATCTTCCAAAGGTCCATCCAATTACTCGGATACGCAGATGATATTGACATAATTGGAAGACCAAAGGGTGATGTTAGTGGAGCGTTTTTGAGCATTGCAACGGAAGCGAAGAAGATGGATTTAGTGGTCATTGAGGGCAAGACCAAGTATATGCTGTCATCAAAAAAGAACATTGGACAAAACGTCACCCTGGACAGCTATAACTTTGAGGTAGTTAAGGACTTTGTCTACCTAGGCACCGCTATTAATCCAGACAACGACACCAGCGTTGAAATCAAACGAAGAATAACTCTTGCAAATCGCTGCTTCTTTGGACTTAGGCCTTCTCTTTAAGAAGTAAAGTTCTCTTCTGAGCATCTTAAATTACCATCTATAGGACACTCATCATCCTGGTTCTAATTTATTTCGCTGAGGCCTGGACCCTGTCAAAGAAAGATGAGAGCGTCTTAGGATGCTTCGAGAGAAAAATTCTTCGGGTGATGTTTGGTCCCGTACGCATAGATGGAGAATGGAGGAGAAGATATAACGACGAACTGTACGGGCTGTACAGCGACACTGACCTAGTTAGCAGAATTAAAGTCCAACGGCTTAGATGGCTAGGTCATGTAGAGCAAATGGACACCAACGCTTCAGCCCGGAAGTTCTTCGAATCCAATCCCGAGGGACGGCGTAGTAGAGGAAGACCGCGATTCAGGTGGCGCAGTCAGGTGGGTGAAGACCTCAACCAACTTGGCGTGCGAAACTGGAAAAATGTTTTTACAATTATATTTGTACTCAAAACCGTTTCTCACGCTATTGCGGCAATAGGAGAGCAAAATCCGATTCGGAGCACTTAAAGAAAAGGGTCTTTTCATTACTTGTTGTACAGTAACAGTTTTTCATAATTTCCTTATTATTTATTTCCTTAAAATTGTACTCTAACAGTTTCTCAGGAGCCGACAAATGTAGAGAACTCTGAAAGGTAGTGTACTATTGAGCAGTTATTTTAGTGTACAAACTGTTTATATTTTTTATTTTCAAAATCATACTCTATTGTTCCTTTGAGATAGTGAACTTTTCAGTGCATATTTTATTGTATCATTCTCACACTTGTCCAGAAACACGAGAGTAAAAAGAAGGTTAATTCATTTTTGACAAAATGTCCTTTTCAGTACTTACTTTTGAGTATCTTGCAGTTTTGTATTCCCAGATTTCTTACTTAAAATTGTATTCTCATAGCACCAGACTTTGGAGCGTTTTGCTTCATAAAATATTCAAAAATATATAACCTTAAATTAAATCATAATCAAAAGAGAAGTGAAATAATTCCATTTTACAACTTTAACTCGGATGCCATATCAAAGCTTGGCCAGATTAATTGGGTAGTCAAATATGCGAAAGTAACACAGTTATTTACTTACACGTGTAATTAAAATATATCTACACGTGTGCACGTTTAAAAATATTGTTTTTTACACACGTGCCACAGATAAACATGCAATTTAATTTACGTCAAAAATGTTTCAATGTATCTCTATACATCTCAAACCACCCTCCTTTTAAAAAGGACTCATATAAAAAACAAAAATAAAAAAAAATCCATAACTAGAGCATAAACTTGCGACTCACTCATGCGTTTTATTTAAATTATTTCATGTTGAAAAGTTTATGCCTTGCTTAAACTGGGCAGAAATGCTTAAATTAAAGAACATTATATATAAGTGTTTATATATGTATATGAAAATTGAATACCAATAATGTGGTAGCATTTCGAAAGGATGTATTAACATAATTGGTTTCACCTATTAATTTGTGGAATTTTAAAAAAATGTATACAAGTTTAAAAATAAAAATAACAAAAATAAAATGCTAGGTATTTATGTGTCGTCCATAAAGCTTATTTATTATTGACACGAATCTTAAATTTAATGCAGCTAGGTACGAATAATTTTATAACTACTATTTAAGATTTTTATCTGGGCATCATATTGCATGTCCTGATGTCCAGTGTTATACATTTTACGTTTGCTTGTGTTATTTGATATAATGATTTAATTTTTAATCGTTGCACGGCATCAAAGCGAATAAATTATTTTATTAAAAGAGACAGAATTATTATCTATCAACATAATAAAGTATTTTTGTTCACTTAGAGACTGAATCCACGTGCCCACTTAACTGAACTGAAGATGTGGCATAAAAGTGTCCTTTAAATTGGCCATCACGCAAGTACCACTTACCCACACTCTGAAACTGGACCTCTTATTATCTTCAAGATTTTTTTTGCTGACATTTGGATTTATGTAGGATTTTTTTTACTTAAAAAAAAATTAACGTTTTTCATTTTACATTTAGAATAATCTGTAATATATAAAAAGGGACGTTTTTGAAATCTGGTAAAATGTTAAAGAAAATTTAACACATTATTTAATTTGTTTAATTTTTCACTGGCATATCGTTGAAGGTGAATTCCTGTTTACGTTTTGTTGACAATTCAAAATGTAACAGGAATGCTAATAAATTGGTTAAATTTCTTGAATATTTCAGCACAGTTTCAATTGTACAATTTCTTCTGAAAGTGGTCAGGTTTAAGATTTATTTCGGGCACTAATGGAGAATTATCCAATGTATTGCATTTTGAAAGCAATATGGTAAAATGTTCAAAAGAAGGGCTTGGGCTCTGTTTCACTAAACACTTTTCAACTTTGCAATTATGCACTTCACAAATTACTTTTCAACAAATGCAAATTATTGAATTAAACAATTTTAATCTTTGTTTAAAACGTTTCAATAAACTCAAACTTACAAACTGCAAAGTTTTTTCTGAAAGTGAAAAGATTTGTTATTTTGCAAATTATTTGTTTGTTTTGTTTCACTGAACAACAAACATTGCAAATTAAAATAAGAATTTTAAAGAGCTTTTCAGTAATAAACAAAGACACTCTTACACTTCTTACACTCAATTTTGCGCTCGTTGTTGACAGTGACCGCACACAAACGTCATTTTCAAAAATGTACGGACCAATTACGCCGAGCCGTTCCTCCAAAATTCACACCAAACGGTAACTTTTTGAGGATGCATTATCACCTTGTAAAGTCTTATCACCTGGCCTCGTGTGGGTTGGTGGCGTCCCATATACACCAATTCTGCTTGTGAACACAGGCATTCATACAAAAATGCGCTTCGTCACTAAAGTTTTTTTTATAATAAGCGCTCACTTAAGGGGATATGTGTGTGTGATCACTAGGAAGAGGAGAGGGAGGTTGAAAGGAGATGTCGTTTGTTTTTTGTTTTGAATTCCTGAATATTGCAATGGCTGGGAAAAAAGTGTGGTTAGGAATTCCACATTCACGTAGTACGGCTAAGGAACGAATCTCTATACTTGACAGAACGACCGAAGTTAGGCTCGAGGGTATACTGATGAACATTCCTAGAAGCGCGAGTATTACGGTTGAACTGTTTAAGGGGAGGAATGCAACTGGCTATTTCTCTTGAGCATAAACCTTTAAATTAACGGTAAAAAAGAGTGAGACAAGAAATTTTACGACGATGTTCAAGCGAAGTAAATGATCTTATGATGGTTTTATCACCGATTAATTTAAATGCTCTCCGTTCAATGCTGTCCAAGAGGCCTAAGTAGGTTGCAGGTGCACCAGCTTATAAGCTTAACATATTTTGTCGTTGCAGTTCCACATCCGAAGAAGAGGAATGTGATTCTGAAAACGAATATGAAAAGCTGAGAGTACTATCGTCATCGAAACAATGTATTGGATTAGAAGTTGCAAACAGAAATCATTAATAAAAATGAGAAAGTGTGTTGGAGATAGAGCAGAGCCCTGGGGCACACCAGCATTTATTATGTGGTTTTCAGAATTGAACCCATCCAATATTACTTGTATTGAACGAACCGAAATGTACTTATTAATCCAATGAAGCAGGGGTTTGTGAAAACCGAAAACACGCATTTTCGATAAGAGAGCTTGATGTCAAACCCTATCAAATGCTTTTGAAATATCAAGTGCAATAATCTCACTTTCTCCAAAACGTTACAAAGATTTGCTCCACTGTTCGGTGCGATGAACAATGAGATCACCAGTGGACCTATTGCTGCGAAAGCCGAACTGCCGGTCATTAAGAAGCTTCCAATCTTCTAGATATTTCTTAAGCTGATAATTAATCAACGTTTCCATGACCTTGGAAAGAAGGGCCGTAAGTGCAATCGGACGATAATTAGAGGAAGATTCGCCTTTTTTGAGAATAGGTTGGACAAATGCAGTTTTCCATCCGCTCGGAACGAGACCAGAGGAGTAAAACAGATGAAAAAGCTTACGCAGTGGTTTTGCCAGCGTTGAAGAACACCTCTTCAGAACCATAGCGGGGATACCATCCGGACCAGCGAGTTATGTGTATAATTTGGCCCCAAAGAATCAATAACGATGATTTTTCGGACAAAATTGGTCTCCTCTTCCAAACTATTCGATGCCCAGTCAGTCGAACAAACGGTGGCGTTGTCTATGGTCATGAACTTTAAACTTTTGGGTCAGTTGGAACTTGTACGGGTGTAGGAAAAAGACCTCGAAAGGCATACGTACAGACTGCCTAGGATTCTGCTGTGCACTTTCACGGCAATGTTCTCGTCCGATTTTGCGTTCCCTAAACGTAACGGTGTTGGCTGAGTGTTTACTGAACCGGTCGTTTCAAATTTGGCCAATCGTGTTACTTAACATAATGATTTGGTTTACACAACTGAATAATAAACAGAAGATTTGACAGATGTCACCAAAACAAAATTTCCACTTCGGGACATCAAAATCTACTCGCGCCAATTTAAAAACCCTTTATTTATATCTTTCAACCAAACCCCTTATAGACGACATTTATAAAACTGTCTTAAAAACTTCACTTGAAAGTAGTTTTTGTAGTAAGTAATCTATTTAACTCTGTAAAAAAACAGCACATCCATAACTTTTGTAAAAAGACTTATAATTCTGCGTACTTGCTTTTGTCTTAATAAAATTATAGTTATTTCGGTACTTATTACAAAATTTGCGTTTTATGCTTGGTATCTATGACGTTTAATTCCGTTAATTTAAATCATCTTTCTCGAATTTCAAAAAAAAAACTCATATTTTTGATATTTCTTGTTAAAGATATCTATCTTGGTTCTGGAGATATTCGACTTTTAAATCAATTTAATTGTAGTTTACATTTTTTTACTACTGTCAAGTAAGCGCTACATTTTAAATAATAGCTTTTTTGTTGTAAATTAAAAACAAGTGGTATGTAGTGCTAACTTGACACCGTGAGCCCAGGCATAAATCAAGGATATTCGAAAATGTAACGAAGCAATGAATTGTAGCTTTTTTGTTTAAAATTAGTTGAGGAAAGTTTTGGAATTTGTTTTCCATAACTTATTTAACACGCACAGGCATCTCTTAAAGAATAATTGATTTTGAATTTGCGGGTGTACATAAACGTAGAAAATTGCGACAAAGTTAAATGGCGGATTTCTATTGAAAAGTTAAAAAATTATTTTTTTTACTATAGGGGGTCTATCTCCCCCGTATTCAATTTAAAAAATTATTACTTGAAATGCAAAAACACAGTTAAAAAATAAAGCTAATACTTACAATTAAAATAATACATTTTTTTTGGGCCAACACTTTTGACTATTAGCTTGTTTTTAAATCAAGTCCAAGTTTTTGCAAAAAAGCACATCATACTGCATGCATTGAACCTAACACCTACACCTATAGTGTGACTTAGCAGGGGGGTGCATACACCCAAAATCGGATCTACCTCAAATTCATTAGTGGGCCCAGGTATAAATAGTTTGTCTCAAAAACTAAGCGAAATAAAATAATCTAGTTTTTAGTTTTTGATTGAAAAGTAATAAGAGCAACAAATTATTAAAAGAAATTATTTAAAAACTTACTCAAACTTTGAGTTTCAAATTTAATTTTTCAAAAACTATGCATAGTTCTGACTTGATTTGAAAACTGCCTAAAAGAACGGAATGTTGGCTTTTTTACTTGTTCTTAAATGAAAAAAAATATCATGCTGTTCTGAGATTATTAAATACGTTTAACAGATCCATATTTTTTAAAACATGGTTTTGCATTCTAACAATTGAAATTGTTTTAACTTATAAAATTAAAAGTTGTTTGTTGTTCATGTTAGTTTCTCAGTAAAAGTTGATTGCATAAAAAAATATTTTGAGTTACATCATTCAAAGAGGTAATAAGTTTCCAAACATACAAAGTACTGTAAATGTTAAGCTTAGAAAATGGCGATACATCCGAAACTCGTTTATATGAACCTGTTTTTCTGTTTTTTTTTTTTTGGTATTGAAAATAACCGGAGTCGATTGTAATTACAAATATAATGTATGCCTACCTAAAAACACTAATTATTGTAAAGAGTGAAGAAACCAATGCTTTTTGAGAATTTTTGTATTCCATTACAACACGTGCTGAAAATTTGGCTGCAAAATTTGTAAGTCAAATTATTTATTTCAATCGTTTGCCTTGCCCTGATGCTTTATTCAAAAATTGAATTTCTAGTTTGTTTGATCAAGATAGAACTTCTTTGGAATCTTTATTGATGCACTAAACGGAGAGGTTTTTGATTCATAGTAAAATTATGTATTAATAAATACCAATTAATAATATTTTTTTTAATTCACATTGTTATTCAAGCTGGACCACCTAGAAGCTCTTACTCAAAGTAAGTACTCTTACTTACATTGTTAATTATTCTTCAATGATTTGTAAAATCCATTTAAAAATGTTAAGGAGATAAAATTGTATTAATTCTCTTTGAATATTTATTTTTACAGTAGTGTTAAAAAATAATTAACTTAATAATACCTATCGGAGACTTAAAGCATTCAATGTGAATTAAATTAATTCATCCACCTTCCAAAACAGTCAACAAAAAACAAATTTTTAACCTGGTAAAAGTAATGGCCGAATTAAATAACATATTAACAGAATAGAACCTTTTTTGTATAAACTCTTTTTAAATAAAAATACACATTAAAATCACAACGAATCCATCAACATATGCAATTTACCGTACGGAAGGTGAATATTTACTTATAACGTTTTTTAACTTCGAAAATTCAAATTGACAGTTGTTTTTTTACAAAAAATACAAAAAAATGTCACTAAAAGTTGGGAAAAATTGATTTTTGACACAAATAACTTTTTGCAAAAATTTAATATATTGGCTTCAAATAAATTTTATTTTATAAAAAAAATATTGTTTTCAACATTCATTCTAATTTTATGAAAAATCGAATTGATATTTTTTGTACAAAAAGTTAAAAACTTAACAAAAATTACAAAAAGTTGGTAAAAATTGGTTTTCGACTTAATTATCTTCTTAAAAATTTGAGATATGAGTTTAAATTAATTTTTTTTCATACAAAATATTGTTTTAAACATTCGGTTAAATTTTTAGAAAAATTGAATCGACATTTTTTTAATAAAAATCTAAAAAAAGCAATACTAAAAGTTGGTAAGAGTCTACTTTCGACTCAAATATCTTTCTTAAAATTCGAAATATTGGCTTGAAACCTCTTTCATCTTATAAAATAAGTTTTCGCCTTCAGTAAAATTTTTATAAAAATCCGACTCTCATTTTTTTTCATAAAAATTAAAATCCAAAAAAAAAGGACGCAAATTTGGTTAAATTGTTTGGTTTGGTTCTCGATATCTCGTGAATAAGTGATGGTATTGATTTCAAAATGATTTCATTCTGTCATAAATTTTCTTAGAAAAATAAAATTTGATTTGTTTATAAAGGAAATAAAAACTTTCAAAAAATGCTTCTGAAAATGGTTTTGGACCAAAAATGTCGTTAGCAAAAACAGTTTTAGAAATCAAACGATTTCATCATCTACAAACTTTTTAAAACAGACAAACCGACAGACGGGATGGGAAGTTATCAGTGTGGGTCGCACCCCAGCTTCTTTTTTACATTACTAATGAATATCTCCACAGTTTTGAGATGGGTTGAGAAAAGAAACACTAAATTTTGTTTAATAATCAAAGGAGATTTTGACCCAGGAATCACGAAAATCTTCGATTAAGGTGACCTTTGTTTTCAAATTGAGGCTGCCACCTTTCTAAGCTTCATGAGAAAGCCATGGCCAAACGTTTTCAATTAAGCTAAAGTGCGGTGAATATTGAGGCAATGGCAATAGTTCCAAGTTTTCTGATTAAATTCAACTTCTAATAACCCTCGCCGTGTAAATGGGTGCATTGTCTCTTTGAAAAATAATAACATTTTTTAGTTTTTTTTCTCTGTATAGCATTCTTTTTTTGCATTATCCTTTGAACAGTTCTTAGTTTGACTAATACTCAGCTTTTGGCCTTTATTTTAGTACTGGTAGAGTGGAATTTGAAACAAGTCGTAGAATAAACCAGTTTTCTCATGGTGTTCTTGTTTCTTCCTTGTATTCTTCTTTTTGTGGATCAGCAATTTGATTGCTTACACATTTTTTCCTTCTGCTAAGTCTCTTTGCTGTTTAACATCCTGAGCACTTTTCAATACGCTTTTCGGTTGATAATTTGATATTGGGAAGTTCCAACGCTCGTTTCAATTTTCTCCTTTAATTTTATGAAGTCGTAGTAGAAATCGTAGATTCTGGGTGCAACACTTCCACCAGCTATAAAAAACGACAATCGATTCCAAAATGTGAGGTCTCATAATAAGAATTTAAGCAATATTCTTCAACATTATTCAATATAATCTATTTCTATAATTCTATATAACTTAATGTTGTTAAATGCCAAAAATGTTACCAAAAACATTTAAGAAAATTTAATTTAGCAAACAAAATTTCCACTGCACTGTAGCAACCTACTTCATCCAAAAATAAAAGCATTTACATTTTACCTACATTTCGGAAGCATAATATAATTTAACGATGTTTTTTCGATGCATTTATCCCATCATCATAATTAAAAATTCTTCTTCCTCCAAAATAAAAAAATATTAAATGTAAAATCCTTTTTCACATAGCGCATTGTCCCTAGAGCCTATACACGGACACGAACACGAAAACGATGTCTGATGTGCCTTTATAAAATATATTGTTAATTATTTTTATATTCGCTTTTGTTTTATTTTTCAATTAGGGGCGTTTACCACCCACTCAAATATATAGTTCACCACCGTGCCACTCCACGGCGCGACGCGGCGGGCGTTCGTTCTGGACGAAACAGATATACACATCCATTGAATTCATGATTTAAAAATTGCTTTATGATTCAGGTTTCTTCAATTTGTGTGCAATGCATATTACAACAAACCAAACAATAAAAACAAAATAAAACGAACAAAAATTGTATGTAATGGAAACCTAATTAGTTTTCCTGATTTTTATTTTATTTTATTTAATTTTTTTTTATTTTTGTTTTTCGTTTCGCTTTTCGCGATGAGTTGAGAGTATATTTTGTGTGTGATGATGCCAAAATCAGTGTTTTCCCCACAGAGACAGAAGCAGGAGCAGAGAGGCCTGGTTTTCCTCGGTGCCATTGCCATTATTACTTTATACCTACTTCCTGTTCCTACTCATCGTCGTAGTATGTACAGTACACAAACAAAACGCCTCCCTGAAACTTGTGGCATTAATGGTAGGTACTTTTTCGCATCCCCAACAAGTTTTAAGTGGTTAAAGTAGTTAAAACTGTATAATGAGAGTCAAAACGAATACAAAAATTCTGAGGATTTGCATACTTTCTCGAAAAAAGTATACGTAACGTAGGTACCTTCAAACACCAACCCCAAAAAGAAGAAGATGAGAAAAATAAAAAAACTAACTTTCAGAAAAGTATTATATCATAAATCCTCCTGTAAATTTCTTATCCTTGCTCTGGAACAAGTGTATCTGTGTGGTCAGACACCGTTTTCTATTATTTTTTTACGTTAAGGGCGTAATTGGGTAGTTTCGGAAGCAATTTTGTTCTCCTTTTTTTCGTTTCGTATTTTTCTTTTTTTTTTATTTTTGTTTCCTTTGCGAAATGATGGTTTTGTGTATTAGGGAACGTATAGGTGGGAAAAAGGATGCGAAGCATAATATAAATATCATTTGTATAATGTTTTGGCCAAAATCGTTGTCGAAAAAATGTTGAAGAAGGACATTTTTTTATGGCGGTGTTGGTTTTTGTAATTTTTGTTTTCTTTTTGGGATTAGAGGAGAGTCCAATTATAGTTTATTTATTTTGTTGTGACCCATGTGCTGTGTTGTATATGAGATGGCCCGATGGCAGACCCGAGCCGAACATCTGCCAAGTTGACAAATTTCAGGTATCTTTTATTCTATATAAAGAACTGCTATACGGAAGGTATGGTTGAGAATTGAAGACTTGTACGAGTATTAATTCAAATTGTTTGATTATGGGATTTTACTTATTTACTCATTATGTTCAATATTACTATTGATGCTTTTATGTGAGCCATGCAACTTGAAGTATCTTTACTATATGCAAACAAAGAGGGAGTGATGAAAACAAAACCGACTAAGTACAAAAATAAGAAATTTAGTTCAAGTGTGTTGAGTTTTGCAGTGTAGTATATTGTATGCAAACTAACTCGTATAACCTTATGAGGAGAGGGTTAAAAGAAGGGGGTGAAATATTTCTATAAAGGATAAATATTTTTTAATGTAACGTGAAACTTAAAAAGTAGAATTCTTCTGATGTAAGAAATGTTAACAAAAAATAGACTTTAAAATATTTGTATTTTAAAAAGTCTAAGAGAATTTTGAGTGAAGGGGATTGTAAATTTAGGTTCTGAATTTTGGTTCTTAATACTCTGAGGTTTTTATTTAGGATAAGTAATTTTGTAAAATTATCTTCTAAAACACTAATAAAAAAACTGGTATTGGTGGCCAGATTTCCCGCTAAATTTATCCAGAAAAAGTGTTTTTTAGATTCCTGCCAAGCGTCTTACCAAGATTTTGACAGGAGATTGTTCGAAGAATTCCTGGTAAAATATACCACATTTCTGGTAGAATATACCAGGAATATTTTTTTTTCCTGGTAAAAATGTACCAGAATTCTGGTAGAATATACCGACATTTTTTTTACTTAAAATGTAGCTGAATTCTGGTAGAGTATTAAGCTCTTCCC
This sequence comes from Eupeodes corollae, assembly GCF_945859685.1. Taxonomy (NCBI): domain Eukaryota; kingdom Metazoa; phylum Arthropoda; class Insecta; order Diptera; family Syrphidae; genus Eupeodes; species Eupeodes corollae. Next base: position 273,897,215 of record NC_079147.1, read on the forward strand.
GCCAAATTTTGGTAAGCGCCTTATGAAATCATGCATAGCATATATTTAATTGTATTTTTTTACTTAAAAGATCGGATAAGATATAGATAATATTCATAAGGAAAACATTCACATCAAAATCGTCTCTAATATGTCCAAGAAAAAAAGAAATAAACTAAACTAAATTATCGGAAGCTCCATGCAGTTTGTGATTATTAAGCGGGAAGGCTTGATAGGTATAATGTACTAAAATTTACTTTGTACCCAAGAGGAAATTATATACTATGCAATAAAATTCCTGGTTTTATTAACCAGAAAGTAGATAATTCTTAAACCCCCCAAATTTCTGGTATTAAGTACCAGAAGGCTGGTTTTATCTACTTAGAAAAAATATACCAGACAATAAAATTCCTGGTTCTATTTACCAGATTCCAGATAATCTTCATTTTACCATAAAAAAATACTTTCTACCAGGACGCTGGTAATATTTACCACAAATTTCTCTTTAAGAAATTGTACCAGGAAACCAGATTTCTGGTAAATAAAGCCAGATTTCTTTTTACCAGTAAATGTGGAGTTATTTACCACGAAATCTGGAGTATTTTACTACATTTTATCCTGTTTTGTTTTTCTACCAGAAAATCTGGTTAAAAAAAACTTCTCCTGGTACTTGTAAGATTTGGCCAGATCTCTGGGATTTTTGATTTTTACCACGAAATCTGGACTATTGTACCAGATTTTGCCTACCAGGAAAATGTTTTGAGTGCACTAAAATAATTTTTTATGTTTCTGGTGGTATGGTGTGCGTTCGTTGAATTTATTCAAACTACAAAAAGGTTCGATTAAAATCATTGGACATTATGGTTTTACAAACAGTTATTAAAAGTCATATAACGTTCCGAATCTTTGTTCATAGTTTTTAAGCATATGTCGATTGTCGGTGTTTGCGTTTGTATACGTTAGTAAGTTTGTAAGTTCACGACACCTTTTCTGTTTCTCCTTTCAATCTTAAGAACAGAGTGATATCAAGTAGCTAGGAAGGCAAAGATGGCAGTCACAATCAGACCTTTCTACATAAACTAGTTGGACCTATCAACTGAAAACTAAAAATATAATATGAGGACGGATTTATGTATATTAAGAAAATAAGCGATTCAAGAGCGATTTCGTTACATTCAACAAAGAAATCATTTTCCTTCACAGCTGCAAGAGGAGTATTTTCCCTTTACGCAAATATACTGTGGAAGGCTGATTCTTGTAGGGCTAAACTCATCAGCCCGTTAATTTATATCAAAACCACTAGGACCTAGTATCCCAATACGTGTGACATTGATTTTCGGGCTAAATAGTTCATCCCGAATTTGTTGAACCAGTCTGGCTGTCAGGTCAGATAGATGTATTTCTATTTTGGTTTAAGTTTGGTTTGTGTATTTTGTATGTTTCTCTGGTTGCTAGAAATTTTGCTGGAACAAGGGAAAAAGACTAAGAGACATTTTAGGACTCGTAGGAGTTTCCTCAACCAACTCCATACTCCATCTTTGGCCCGTTAGTAAAGATAGACGTATCAAGACTTTCGTAACCATTTCGTAGACCTGAATCTTTTCTGGCAAGAAAGATGACTTAAAAATGTTTATTGATTTTCAAGGCAAAAGCGCAGTAATCTGTGTCCGTCGGAAAAACCGACTGGAATCTGTTCTTTAGTGCTGCATTGCCCATAGGGTCTGGAAAGCCAACAATTTTATTCTTTTAGCCATAGAGCGCTGTACGATACTAAAGATTTAATGTGGAGGTCTACTAGTAAGAATTGCAGAATAACATTTGAAGTATCTGTTGGGCGGCATAGAAGAGCCCCTGTAGTGCCGACACCAGCTATTCCTTGGACCTCACTTAGTATTTCTGGTTAAGCGCAGGCCACCACAATAATGATTTATAAGACAAAATACGACGCACAACTGCGTCCACTAAAACACCTTCGGTTGAAGGCATCACTTTTTACCAGGCCTTCTTAATACGTTCTTCAATGTTTACTTTCCAGTTAAATTTGGAATCTAAAATGACTCCTTGATATTTCGCTCTTGAGAATAAAGACATGATTTGGCTGTTCAGTCGAGGAAAGATGAAAGTGAAGCTCTGATTAACACCTTCCCCAATCACAGTGACGAACTTTCTGACACCAGTAACATCAAGCACAGCAGAAGTTATTGCCTTTACCTCACAATTTCTGAACCTCATGAAGATGTTATTCATGACTAAAATTCATAACAGCGGGGATAGTACACACACCCCACGATGTAACTCTACTCACAAGTTTTGGCGTGATATCAACTTCAAAAAGTAGGTTGGGATGCGACCCACACTAATAACTTCCCATCCCGTCTGTCTGATTTCTCTTGCTTAAAAGTTAGCCTATATGTACTCGTATCAATTTTTACCAAATTTGCGTACTGTTTTTTGTAGATTTTATTTTTATGAAAAAAGGGTTTGTTGGATTTTTATATAAAAATTACTGAATATCGAAAACAATATTTTCGGTGAAATAAAATAAGTTTGAAGCCAATATTTTTAAAAAGCTGTTTGAGTCGAAAGTAAATTTTTACCAAGTTTTAGTATTGTTTTTTTTAGAGTTTTATTTTTAGTAAAAAAACTGTCAATTAGTTTTTTTTTCAAAATTTAATCGAATGTTAAAAACAATATTTCTTATAAGATAAAATTAGTTTGAAGCCAATATTTCAAATTTTTGAAAAGATATTTGAGTCGAAAACCATTTTTTACCAACTTTTGTTAATTTTTTTCCGGTTTTTAATTTTTTGTAAAAAAAACTGTCCATTCGATTTTTTTCAAAATTTTACTGAATATTGGCAGCAATATTTTTTGAAAGATAAAAGTAAATTAAAGACAATATAATATATAAAATAAGTTTTGAAAAGATATTCGAGTCGAAAATCAATTGTTTAAAAACTTTTATTATTTTTTTTTAATTTTTTATTTTTTGTAAAAAAAACTGTCAATTAGATTTTTCTCAACATTTTGCAAAATGTTTCTGTTTCATAAGGTATTTAAAGTTAACCAAAATGTTCACCTTTTTTTCAAACTGTAAAAAAACCACCGTCGCAATTTTCTTGAGAGCCCTTTCTACATCTTTGTGCCTTATTATCTGTATAACAAAATTTATTTGAAATCTATATCTCTTCTGGTTCTTGAGCTATGGACGACGAAAAAAACGTCCCAACGTACGGACGTACGAACGTACGTACACACGCACGCACATACATCTTTCTAAAAATCTTTTATTTCGACTCTAGGGACCTTGAAACGTCGATAAATGTCAAAATTTTCAATTTGACAAATCGGACCCATTAAAATAACTTCCTGGAAGTTAATAATTTTTTTTGGAGATATTAAAATCAAACTTTGTAGAGAAAAAAAAAAAACGAAAAATGCTCTCAAGGAAAATTAAATTAATTTTTCACACCAAAATCTTATACAAAATTTGAATTATGCGCTCAAAATTCAATAAATTCTTTTTTTTTTATAAAAAAAAGACAAACATTTTGTTTTAATAGAAAATGTTGACCTACAAAAATAATACAAATATCTCTGACATTTTCAGAAATTATGATGATATAAAGGTTTGTCCAGTAAATTTTGTTTCATCAGCAAAAGATAAACTAAAACAAGTTTAAACTTTAGGTTTTTGTTTAAATACTACGTTTTAAAATTCCCTAACTGACGGTTTTTAAGGAATCCAGTTATCATCATGTGAAGTTGTCAATTTTTACACACTGTTGAGCTTTTACGTTAGTACCGCTTCTAACTTCCAGGAACAATTATAACGAAATAAAAATACCAAGAGTATAAGACATTTTTCGTGTCTTCTCGAATAATCAAATTATATGTACACTAACATTTAAAAAAAATAAATAAACTAAAATGAAATACTTAAAAATTATTATTGTTTCAGAGAAAAGAGTTTTTCTCAGTTATATTAATATCCACTAAGAATATTTCTGAAGAACATTATTGTTTTCTTTTTTCTTTTAATTGAAAAATTACATTTTAATTTCACTTTAATATTCTATAAAAATATGGAAAATTTTTTCGGGCTACACATAAAAAAAAAATTCAGTTATAAATATGATTGCCAACATGAAAATGAGGCAAATTAAATGAATTTCAAAATAAAATAAACACTTGTTTAATTATAATAGGGTGTTTCAGAATTCAATCTTACAAGCATAAAACTGCATACCATTTTATGTTTACTTATAAATTATGCCTTTTTAATTATGTATGTATATTTGAATATGACCAATTGATGTGATGTGATGTAATATTCAAAAAGTAAATCACCTTCAAGGCCACCAGACGGGACGCGTTCTAAAGTCTCGATCTAGTAGAACTCCAATACTCATAGTTCTCTGTTTCGCAGAACTGAGTCTCGCCTTGCTCTTTTGGTCTTCCTACAGGTTAATTTTTAGTCTCGTCCCATTTCGTTTAGCCTGCATTTACTTTTAGTTTTAAATTTTAACTTTAGTCTAATGATTTTATTTCAAACCCTTCGGAAAAAACCATACACTATGTAATGAAGAAAAGTGAATATACTTTTAATGCAGTTTTTTATGAGTTATTGTTTATAACTTGAACTTCTACCTTGGAGAACAAACTTTGAATTGTTTGTAATTATCCAATTCAGATGTCATCCAGAATGTAAATGAGGTTTTGAGAGGAGAAAAGGCGTAGTTCTAATATTCTTTTATTGAACAAATTGAAATTTTAAAAATGAACGAAAAAGGAATGTTTGTTATTTGCTTCGTAATCAAAATAATAGTCGATAAACTTCAGATATGACATAAAAAGTGGATATCTTTTATTAAATACATTAAAATATTCTTTAAATTATTAATTACTGGACTTTATGAGGGGTTACACCACTATCACTTTTAAGATACTGCACTCAAAAAAACTTCCTGGCAGGCAAAATCCGGTGGAAAGTACCGGCCAAAAAACTGGTACAATAGTCCATATTTTGTGGCAAATAACTCCAGATTTCATGGTAAAAATCAAAAAACCAGAAATTTGGTCGAATCTAACAAGTACCAGAAGATTTTTTTTTATCCAGATTTCCTGGTAGAAAAAACCAGGAAAAAATATGGTAAAATACTCCAGATTTCGTGGTAAATAACTACAGATTTACTGGTAAAAAGAAATCTGGTTTTATTTAAAAATTTTTGACAGAAAAATGTCTGGTAAATATTACCAGTGTCTTGGTAGAAAGTATTTTTTTTCCTGGTAACATGAAGATTATCTGGAATCTGGTAAATAGAACCAGGAAATTTATTTTCCGGTATATTTTTTTCCTGGTAGATAAAACCAATCTTCTGGTACTTATTACCAGAAATACTGGGAGTTTAAAAATTATTTTTTTTCTGGTAAATAAAACCGGGAATTTTATTGTCTGGTATATATTTTTCTCTTAGGTAAAAATCAAATTTGAGTACAGTATACCTATCAAGCCCTTCCCGCCAAATAATCGTAAGCTACATGGCACTACCGATAATTTAGTATAGAAAAAAATTTGTATTCCCTTTTTTCTTGGACATATTAGAAACTTTGTCGATGTGAATGTTTTCTTTAGGAATATAACCTATGTATATCTTATGTGTTCTTTTTAGTAGGAAGAATTATGGCGCTTACCATAATTTGGAGGGAAGAGCTTGATTATCCCCAGGAAAAAAATCCTGTTTTCATGTTACCAGAATTCTGGTTCCTACATTTTTACCAGAAAAAAAATATTCCTGGTATGTTCTAACAGAATTCTGGTACATTTTTACGAGAAAAAAAATATTCCTGGTATATTTTACCAGAATTCTGGTACTTTTTTACCAGGAAAAAAATATTCCTAGTATATTGTACCAGAATTCTGATACATTTTTACCAGGAAAAAAATATTCCTGGTATATTCTAACAGAATTCTGGTACATTTTTACCAGGAAAAAAATATTCTTGGTTTATTTTACCAGAATTCTGGTACTTTTTTACCAGGAAAAAAATATCCCTGGTATATTCTACTAGAATACTGTGTTTATTTCCGGTATAATTTTTACGAGGAAACATTATTCTCCTGATACATTCTACCAGAAATCAAGTATATTTTACCAGGAATTCTTCCAAAAATCTCCTGGTAAAATTTACCAGGAAATTTAGCATGAAATCTTGTAACCGGTACCAGTTTTTTTTTTGAGTGTGATATATTTTTAAAAAGAAACTTTGTTACAACAATTATTTGAAAAAACTGATATGAAAAATTTCATATTTATTTTCACTTTTAAATACAAAATAATAAGAAAGTTGATTATAAGTTTACACTACTATGATATTTACATTCAATCTTCTTTGCTACCTACGTACTCAACCAGCCCAACTTCTCTGTCCATAGAAACAGTTTTTAAATTTTTATAAAAAATCGTGGTAATTCATCTGATGAAATTAAGTAAATCCAAGTGGTCTTTCGTTTTTGCTTCTCCTATTCCTTTCCCTTCTGAAAACAATGGCTCGAGATCTGTGATAAGTACAGATGTTCTTTTTTTCAAAATCACAGTATCAAAAAGCACTTCTTTGTTATTACTGTACTTATACAAAATATTGAATTGTTCCTCTTGTAGAAGTCGTAGGCATTTAATTTTAAAACATTCTACATCGATTTGATATGATCTTATAGTTGAAAACATCATAGATCCATCCGTATCAACAATTTGAAACCGATTCCTCTTTTTTCCAATTGCTTTAACCCTTTGCCAATCCATAGGGCCAAAAATTTGTTTGAAATACTTTTTAACTTCTCATACCGATTTGTCGAATTGACATTTCTTGCCGTTTCAATAAAAGAAACGTCGAAATAAAACATTTTTTGGAAAGATGTCTGTCCGTAGGTGTGCCTGTACGTCCGTGCGTTTGCGACGTTTTTTTCGTCGTCAATATCTCAAGAACCAGAAGAGATATTGAGAGAGAGCAAAGGCTCCATCTTTCTGGGTGGTTTTTTAACCATAGCAGTTAAAAATTTTTAAATTTTTGGTTAACCATAAATATCTCACTAACCAATAATGCTAGAAACTTAAGCTTAGTTTTATATTAGAGATTGTAACGTCCAATAAGTTTAGGTTAGGTTGGAGTGGCTGTCCAGATGTCATTGACGCACGTAGACCTCAAGGGTCCATTGTGATACCACTAATTAGGTTACTCATGGGAGAGTAATGACTTTAAACAAACCATTTTGTACTTTTAATAAAGTTAGAGAGACGTTTTGTGTCAATCGTTGCCAGTTCACTGGTGTTATCGAAGAAGGTATTACCGAGAAAGTATTTCCTTCTAATGGAGAGTTCTGGACATGTACAAGTACATAGAAGGTGTTGAACCGTTTCCTCTTCCTCCTCGTCCATACAGCTTCTACAGAAGTAATTTGTGTAGACCCCTAGCCTCAGAGCATGTCTTCCTATGAGGCAGTGCTCCGTTATTACTCCAATTGTAGAGCTTATACTTTGTCTGCTCAGTGATATCAAGCCTTTTGACCGTTTTCAGTCAATTATTGGCCATATTTGCTTGGTTGCTAGGCAGGTGGTACTTTGTGACCATCTAGCATTTGCTGTTTCTAGAGCATATTGCTTGAGAAGATATTTGCATGTAGCAAGTGGTGTTCCTATGTTATGTTTTTGTCTAACATGAGGCAGAAGTGTTCCGTTTTTGGCGAGCTCATCGGCTTTGCAATTTCCCGGAATGTCTCTGTGGCCCAGCAACCAAATGAGGTGAATGTTAAACTGTTCCGTCATCTCATTCAGAGACGATCGAGAATCGTGGACTGTTTGAGAGTTTGTGAAGACAGACGCGAGAGATTTAAGAGCGGCTTGGCTGTCTGAGAAGATTCGTATATCCTTACAAGATATAACGTTTTCTTTGAGCCAGGATAGTGATTCTTTAATCGCCATTACTTCTGCCTGGAATACACTGCATTGATTGGGAAGTCTATAGGATAGACTGAGATTCAGTTGTTCCGAAAAGATACCACTTCCAACTCCCTGATCAGTCTTTGAACCGTCTGTATAGAAGTGTACCGCATTGTCTTCCAGGGGTCTCTTTTCTTCCCAGGAGGATCTTGAAGGGATGGACACATGAAAGCTTTTACCGAATACCATTTTTGGGGTGGTATAGTCTAAGCGATCTTGGATAGATCTGAAATTTTGATGAGCTTATTTAGATTTACCATCTTGTCCAGTGCGGTCCACCATACGACGGCTCCATAAATGAGTATCGGCCTGATTACCGAAGTGTATAGCCAGTGGGTTATTTTTGGGGAGAAGCCCCATTTTGATCATATGGCCTTTTTACAAGTAAAAAGCGCTACAGTAGCCTTTTTGACTCTTTCATCAATCTTTGCCTTCCAATTTAGTTTTTTGTCTAAAATGAGGCCCAAATATTTAGCTTGATCGGAAAAGCTTAATGGTATTCCTCTAATCTTGGGTGGGCTAATCTGAGGAATTTTATATCTTCTCGAAAAGAGTATTAATTCTGTTTTGTGTGGGTTGACGTCCAATCCACATTGCTTAGCCCATTTAGTAAGCCTGTTTAAGGCATTTTGTAGGAGTTCCGAAAGAACTTGGGGGTGCTTCCCAGATACGGATATCGCAACGTCGTCAGCATAGGCAATCACCTTAAAACCCTCTGCTTCCAATGCTGTAAGTAGGTCGTTTTACATGTTCATTAAAAGAGGCAAAATGACTCCACCTTGGTTAGTACCTCGATTCACCGATCTGGTGGTAGTAAAACTTCTCATGTTAGAAATTATTGTCCTGCTTTTGAGCATGAGACTTATAAGATCTATGAGTGACTTCTCTAATTTCAGCTTATCCATTGCTGTTGTGATCGCCTGGTAACTGAAATTGTTGAAAGCTCCTTCAATATCTAGGAACGCTACTAAGTTATATTCTTTGTATTCGAGGAAATGTTCAATAGTACGTACCAGTGAGTGAAATGCTGATTCTACTGATTTTCCCTTAGAGTAAGCATGTTGAGCTGTGGAAATGATACATGGTTTAAAGTTATGTCTGATGTAAATTTCAATCAATCTTTCCAAGGTTTTAAGAAGGAAGGATGATAGGCTGATTGGTCGTAGATCTTTAGGGTTAACGTGTGAGGGTTTCCCTGCTTTAAATTATTTCATTATTGTTAAAATATTGAAATTTTTAAGAATAATTCAACTGACAACTTTTTTAACAAAACACGAAAACCTATAAACTTTTAAAAAGACAAATCGATAGACGGGATGGGAAGTTATCAGTTGGGTTGCATCCCACAGCCTCTTTTTTTGTTTTTCGATTAGATAGTTTGTGATCAACTTGATTGACAAAAAAGTCACTATGAGCAACAATAAATTGGCATAGAACAGACATTTTAATGTTTTTATTTTATAATTGACCTTAAAGTACTCAAAAAATGTTTAATATAATGTAATAAACACTTGGAAATTTTTTCAGAGCCTCTTGATCCAACCGCGTCATTCGAAATGTACATGTAAGCTTTATTACTTACCAAGTCATGGACATCTAGACAGCCGAAGTAGCCTTTTGCACACTCGCTAAAATGACCAGCGTGGGCATGGTCTTCATAAGATGCCTTTGCTCTGTGACATGATCTTTCATGTCATTTCTAGTCGAATCCGCTTTTCTAAGAAACAGTGTATGTTTTATTTGTATTTGAGACTTTCTCGTTATCTTTTACAAACTTTAGTTTGTTGTTCAAAAAGTCACACTGCTAACAAAAATCCTTTATTGAAGCATGGAATGATAGGTTCAAATCACGATTAAAAGATTGCCGGAAGGCATGCTCAGGACTATTGTGAGATTCATAAGACAGACTTTTGTTTATAGACTATCTACTTTAATGCTATTTTAGTCCAATGTTTTTATTTTCAGACTTTGCCTTGCCTTTGGATATTTTGGTTATTAAATTTTATATTATGTATCGTAACGTGATACTTAATAAGTATATTTTTGGAATAAAATCCTAAAAACTGAAAAAAAATTATGCAAATAAAAATAACGTTTTTGACATCTGACAAAGTTTTGGGAAAAATCGAATTGACAGTTTTTTTTTATAACAAATACAAACTTAAAAAAACATAACTTAAAGTTGGTAAAAATTAATTTCGAGTCAAATATCTTTTCAAAAGTGTGAGATATTGGCTCCAAACTAATTTTATCTCATTGTTTTCAACATTCTGTTTAATTTTGAGTACAATGAAATTGACAGTTTTTTCATAAAAAAATTAAAATCTACAAAAAAAAAACGCAAGTAAAACTAAACTTGTTTTCTTCCCATAGGAAATTGTTGTAATGAATCCGATTTGTCAAATTGAAAATTTTTACATTTCTCGACGTTTCAAGGTTCCTATTACGCACGTTCGTACGTCCATACGTTCGTGACGTTTTTTTCGTCGTCCATAGCTCAAGAACTAGAAGAGATATCGCTTTCAAATAAATTTTGTTATACAGATAATAAGGCAGAAAGATGTAGAAAGGGCTCTCAAGGAAATTGGGTGGGCGTTTTTTTTACCATAGCAGTTTGAAAAAAAGATGAAAATTTTGGTTAACCCTAAATATCTTACGAACAAAAAACGCTAGAGACTTGAATTAAATTTTATATAAATTATTGTAACGTTATATTAAAAATAGTATATTTTTTTGAAAAAAATCCATTTAACGGTTTTTTTTATAAATCAAAAAAACTGAAAAAAAAATTGTGTCACCTCCAAAATTTTACGACTTAAATATGATTTCATCTCCAAAACAATTTTGTGTAACGAAGAAAAATGTTTTTGACATCTGATAAAATTTTGAAAAAAATCGAATTGACAGTTTTGTTTACAAAAAATTAAAAACCGAAAAAAAATTAACAAATGTTGGTAAAAATTGATTTTTTACTCTAATGTCTTTTCAAAAATTGTAGATATTAACTTTAAACTACTTTTATCTTTCAAAAAATATTGTTTTTAATATTCAGTCAAATTCTGAAAAAAAAATCGAATTGACAGTTTTTTTTACAAAAAATTAAAAACCGAAAAAAAAATTACAAAAGTTGGTAAAAATTGATTTTCGACTCAAATATCTTTGAAAAATTTGAAATATTATCTTAATTAGTATTGTTTTCAACATTCGATACAATTTTTAAAAAAAAATCAAATTGACAGTTTTCTTACAAAAAATGAAACTCTAAAAAAAATCAATACTAAAACTTGGCAAACGTTTACTTTCGACTCAAATTGCTTTTCAAAAATTAAAAATATTGGCTTCAACTCATTTTATTTCACAGAAAATATTGTTTTCGATATTCAGTAATTTTTATATAAAAATCCAACAGTCCGTTTTTTAATAAAAAATAAAATCTACAAAATAGTACGCAAATTTGGTAAAAATTGACAAACTTTTAAGCAAGAGAAATCGACAGACGGGATGGGAAGTTATCGAATCCCAGCCTCTGTTTTTGTGTTTTGATTAGTCCTTAGTCTTGGTCCTATGTTAGTAAGAGTGCCCAATCATAAGAAATTGGTAATCAATGTGATTGACAAGATAATAACTATGAGCAACAATAAATTGGCAAAAAACGGAACAAATTTGTATTCATTCCAAATATACATGGAAACTTAAATTCTTATAAAGTCATGAATACCTAAACACTATATGAAAAGTTTCCAAATTGGGCGAGGGTCTTCATGAGCAGCAGATTCCTTTCCTCTTGTTGCGTTAACTTCCATCCCAATATTGGTCAAATCCATTTTTCTAAAATAAAATTCATGTTCTTTGTATATTTGAGGCTTCTCTTGATTATTTGTAAGCTGTTTGTTCTTCAAAAAGTCACACTTCTTACAAGAATACTTTATTGGACCATTAAATGAAAGGTTAAAATCACCATTAAAAGCCTACTGGAATACATGCTCTGATACAGGACAGCCACTATAATACACAAATTGAACAGTTAATATAAATATATGTTAAAGTCAGTAGATAACAATTTTCTCTCAGGCTTATGACGGGTCTAATGAAATTCATAAGAAATAACTTAGCTTATTAATTATATGATTTCTTGAAATTTTTGTCCAATGGTCTCATTTCCAGACTCTACCTTGTCTAGTTGGTCTAAAATACTTTTAGTTGAAGCTTTGCATCTTATAAGTGTGGATATTCTTCCATGGGATATACTTGAAATTTTTTCAAGAAAACAATTTTACAAACCCTCACCTTCTGGCATCGGTACCAGGCGCATAATATTTGTAGCTTTTATTCCTTTTAGAATTTTTAGTATTTGTGTAAGTCCTTGCCTCCGAAATAATGTCAATCAATGATAATGCAAATGAATTCCGAAGATCAAAAGAAGATAATTGTCGTTCAAAAGATTGTCAGCCTTTTGAATGACTAATGGACTATAACAAAAGCGGATGAGAGTACCTTGGGTCGTTTCGAGAGAAAATTTCCTCGTGTGATCTAGAGTTCCGTATGCATCGAAGGGGAGTCGAGGAGAAGATGGAACGACGAGCTGTACGGGCTGTACAGCGACGTAGACTTAGCCAGAAGGGTAAAAGTCCAACGACTAAGATGGCTGGGTCACGTAGAGCGCATGGAAATCAATGTTCTGGCCCGGAAAGTCTTTGAATCCGCACCCACAGGACAACTCAGTAAAGGAAGACCGCGGATCAGGTGCCACGCACAAGTGAAAAGTGACCTCACCGAACTTGGAGCGCGAAACTGGAGACATCTAGCTAGGGACCGAGCTAGATGGAGAAGTTTGTTGTGTGAGGCCCTAGTTCACACAGGACTGTAGGGCCACCTCAAGTAAGTAAGTCTTCTGATTTTGATTTTCTTCTTTCTTTGAAATATTGAATTTTTAGTTTTATGGTTTTATTTAATAGACCACTCAACATTGACAGTGATGTCAAGCGTAAGTAGTTAAACTATTTCTGATCTAAGAAAAGTTCCGTGCAGAAACGATGCCTCTGAATTTTTTATTGATTTATCAACAAATTTAAGTAACATCACTCCTGCATTAGAGGAACTTTATTTTTTGATCATTGTGGATTTAAAACTCAAAATTGATAATATGAGGGTTAGTCCACTTTCGCTTTCAATGTCTTTATATATTTTCGGGAGTAAAACTTAAATCTGGAAAATTTTTCACGTGTCAAAGAACCTGAAAAATGCATTTTTTCAAAGATCTTATGTTAGTTTCGAAACACCCTTTAATAGTAACTTTACATTCCTTTTAAACCAACATTTACCACATTTACGAAAAAAAATTACTCAACGGAAGCTACAAAAACGCACTCAGTTTTACATAGTGTAAGAGATCGTATATCTTGCGATATGACTTTATAACATACCTAATATTAATTTATAATTAAGTATCTGGCAACCCTTTTACGATCGCAGGCACAAACTAAAAAGCTTTTATAATGTTTTATTCAAAACATAGAATTGTGTATGCATTCAACTTAATCTATTTACTTCAATGTGTACCGGAATTATCAGACGATCCTATGACAGTTTTTATGTATTCCTTTTTATGTTTTACATTATGCTTCTTAAAAGCTTACCCAATTTATTACTGTTTGTTAAGTAAGATAGTTCAAATAAAGCATTTAAACAATTAAGAAGTCTGGTCTTATTTTATCTTTGCATGTGGCGGTTTTACTTTAATTTAGTTAAAGAGTTTTTATAAATTGCACGCCTGCATTTATATTTAATTAAGCATGAATCTGCATGTTACAACTTATCAGAAGTGGGATAAAGTACCGAAATTAATTTAATTATATTAAATTGCATGTTAATTATACGCTTTATTTGAACGATTTTTTTTTTTGCTTGCTTGCCAAATCTTGATTTATGATAATGGATGCCAGTGCACGTGCGTCAAGTTTCTTGCAAAATGCTACTGTAGTGAGACTTAGAGACAAATTAGCCGAAATGGGTTTGGCTACAACTGGTGCAAAGGCTGTGCTTAAGTCTCGCTTGAGTGAAGCGATTGGAGCACTTGAGCTCGATCAAATCGCTGAATATTTTCCTGTCGATGATGATGATGACGACGAGGAAAATGTGGTTGCACAACGGTTAGACAGACTTCGTGAAATGGTTAGAAAAAAAGAGGAGATTCTTTCTCTTGAGAAAAGGTTAGCTGAACTTAACAGTCCTGTTCGAGAGCGTCACCCTGCCGGTGCATGCTCGTCACGTGACATCGAAGATTCTTTGCCATCGTTTTCTGGCGACGATGATTTTCCCATCAAAAAGTGGATGGAAAACGTTGAAGAAGCAATGGTCACATACCACCTAAGTGAATCAGAGGGGTTCATTTACTTTAAGAGGCTGCTCAAAGGTACTGCTAGACTATTTCTGAGGTCTAAATCATTTCGGTCATGGAGTGAGCTTAAGGCTGCTCTAATGTCTGAATTTCACCATCACACAACAGCAACAGACGTCCATAATACGTTGCGAAACCGAAAAAAACGTAAAGATGAAAATTATCAACAGTATGTCTTAGTTATGCAGGAGATAGCATCTTCAGCCGAGATCGATGAGCAAGACGTGATTGCGTACATTATTAAGGGCATCCCAGATTCTGTTTTTAACAAACAGGTTATGTTAACCGCAAACACTATCGCTGAGTTGAAAGCAATTTTGCGAAAGTACGAAAAAATGAAGGCTGATATGCAACCAACGACAACTGGTTACAGCAAACCCGTGCAACAAACAAAACCTTTGCCTCGAGACGAAACCAAAATTAAGTGCTATAACTGCAACGAAACTGGGCATATGTCAACCAAGTGTCCAAAGCCGCGCCGAGAAAAAGGTTCTTGTTTTCGTTGTGGAAAGAAGGGGCATGTTGTGACTGATTGTCCCCAAAAAACATCTGTTCTGGTGGTTCAAAATCGAGAAGAGCCACAAATGTCTACATTGTTGACTGATTTCCATGGAGTTCTGGAGTTTGAGTTCGAGACTGGAGGTGTGCGATTGCGCATGCATGTGATGGCTATTATTGATACCGGTAGCCCCATAAGTTTCATCCAACAACAATATGTGCCGCCATTTATGATGACATCTTTAGAACCTGCGAATGATGATTTCGTGGGTGTAAACAACTCCAAGCTGGTTATGTTAGGTAAATTGTTATGTAGTGTTAATTTTAATGGTAGTTATGTTAATGTATCTCTTTATGTTGTTTGTGATAAAACTATGCAAAATCCAATCGTCTTAGGTCGTGATTTTTTACAAAAGACAAATGTTAAGCTTATGATTGAAAAAACAAAAGAAAAATCAATAACTAAAGATGTAATCAATTTAAACGATAAAAATGAAAATGATGTTAAAAATGTTGATGATTTTAGCAAAGAAATTTTAAAAATTGATACATGCGATAGCCGCGATGATAATATTTCTTTAAAAATTAACGAAAATCTATGTTATGAGGAAAAAGTAAAGTTAAAAAGTTTAGTTTTCGGGAGTATTTCAACAAGTTCAGAATATTCGGATAATTATGAAATGAAAATTATTTTAACAAACGCGAACAGTTTTTTCAATTGTGCTCCAAGACGTTTGCCGTACGCGCATAAGGTTGAATTGCAAAATATAATAGATGAGTTGCTTGAAAATAATATTATCCGCGAGAGTAATTCCCCTTACGCATCGCCAATAGTGTTGACTCGGAAAAAGACAGGTGAAATTCGTCTTTGTATAGATTTTAGGCAGTTAAATAAAATCACGGTTAAGGATAACTTTCCACTGCCTTTAATAGAAGATCATCTTGATACACTGCGTAATAAAAAATACTTTTCGCTTCTTGATCTTAAAAGCGGTTTTCATCATGTGAAAATGGCTGAAGATTCAATTAAGTTTACATCATTTGTAACTCCTCTAGGGCAATTTGAATATCTGCGTATGCCGTTTGGGCTGAAAAACGCCCCTTCAGTTTTTCAACGCTACATAAATAAAATTTTCAAAGATCTTATAACATCAGGAGAACTTTTAATTTACATCGACGATTTGTTGATTGCTACAGAAACTAAGGATGAGCATTTTAAGGTTTTAAAAAAAGTTTTGGAGGTTGTATCTGAAAATAATTTGCAGTTACGTCTTGATAAATGTATGTTTTTGTACGAAAAAATTAAATATTTGGGGTATGAGATATCTGCGAATGGAATAGGTCCTAATTGTGATGGCTTGAAAGCTGTTGAAAATTTTCCAATACCCGCAAACCAAAAGAAACTGCATTCATTTTTAGGCTTGTGCTCATATTTTCGAAAGTTTATTCAAGACTTTTCGCTTTTGGCAAAACCTCTTTACGATCTAATTAAAAAAGATGCACAGTTTGTATTTGGCGAAAAACAGTTAGAGATTTTTATGCAATTAAAAGAAAAACTTCTTAATGCTCCGCTTTTGAGCATTTACAATCCTAACGCCGATACCGAACTTCACTGTGACGCCAGCAGCTTGGGTTTTGGCGCTGTACTACTCCAGCGTCAAGATGATAAACAACTTCATCCGATTTTCTTTTTCTCAAAACGATCAACTGACCAGGAGTCCAGGTATCATTCATATGAGTTAGAAACGCTCGCGATTATTTATGCGCTTAGAAGATTTCGAATCTATTTAACAGGCATCCGATTCAAAATAGTCACTGACTGTAGGTCACTGACTCAAACTCTTGACAGAAAGATTTTAAATCCTCGAATCTCTCGTTGGGCTTTGGAGCTCCAGGATTTTGATTATGTTATTGAACATAGAGATGGTAAGAGAATGGGTCATGTGGACGCTTTGAGTAGGTGTCACAACATTTTAATCGTCGAACCTGAGTCTTTTGAACACGCTCTTGCTTCATCGCAGCAAAAAGATCCAACTATAAAAAGTTTAGTCGCGATGTTAGAGAAGAGGGAGAGTCCCACTTACGAACTCATTAATGGGCTTGTTTACCGAAAGATAAACAAAAAAGTATTCTTTTATGTTCCATCTATGATGGAGAGAAATGTCATTCAAACACACCATGAAAACTTATGTCATCTTGGTGTTGAAAAATGTTTTGATTTTTTAAGGAAAACATACTGGTTTCCTAGTATGAAAAATAAAATTAAACAATACATTGCCAACTGTTTAAAGTGTGTACATTTTTCTCCCACAAGCGGAAAAAAAGAAGCTGTGTTGCACAATATCCCTAAAGGCGACAAACCTTTCGAAACGCTTCATATTGACCATTATGGTCCATTACCAACTTCTGTTACCAATAAAAAAAAGCACATTTTTGTAATAGTCGACGGATTTTCAAAATATACAAAGCTTTATGCCGTTAAAAGTACGACAACCAAAGAAGTTGTTCAATGCCTTGAATCCTATTTTTCTTTTTATAGCAAACCATCGCGCATCATTTCCGATAGAGGTAGTTGTTTTACTGCTGATGATTTTTCCAAATTTTGTGAAAAATACAGTATTCAACACATAAAGGTTGCTACAAGTTCACCTCAGTCGAACGGCCAAGTTGAGCGAGTTAACAGGTGCTTAACTCCAATGTTATCAAAAGAATCAGAGCTTGATCCAGGTGATTGGATAAAATATTTGAAAAAAGTCGAGTTTGCACTCAATAACACAGAAAATAAAAGTACAGGTATAAGTCCCAGCATGTTGCTTTTTGGAGTTGCCCAAAAAGGATTTATAAATGATAATATAAAAGAGTATTTAGACGAAAATATAATAGAGCAAGAACCTAGAAATTTAGAAGAGCTACGGAAAACAGCAAGTGAGAAAACTGTTCAAAGTCAAACGCAAAACAAAATTTATTTTGATAAACGCCACAAAAAACCAATTCAGTATAAAATTGGCGATCATGTATTGATAAAAAACGTTGTGAATACTCCCGGTATAAACAAAAAATTTCTGGCTAAATATAAAGGGCCATATGAGGTCGTAAAAATATTGCCAAACGATCGATATCTTATAAAAGACTTAGATAATTTGCAAATATCTCGTCTGCCGTATGAAGGAGTATGTTGTCCTGAAAATATGAAACCTTATGTACAAACATAAGTTACTTTTGCATGTATCAATATTTAATATCGCTTTACTTTTATAATTTTATTTCAAATTTTTTTTTTATGTATGTATTAACGTATATTTTATATATTTATATCGTTATTTTTTTTTCAAAAAAAAAATATTATTAGTTAAATGAAAACAAATGTAATTGTTTACAAATCTTTATATCAAAAGATATTCAAAAAAAAAAAAAACAAATGAAAGAAACATAACATGTATTTAATTCTTTTAATCGAAAGATATTACAAAAAAAAAAATTTAAATGTATTTAAATATTTAAATCCGAAGATATCACAAAGCATACTTAAAAAAATATAATGTAAATTTATATGAATTTTTTTAAATCAAAAGATAATAATAATTACTATGTAATTTCGCAAAAAATATTTGAACAAGATTTATTGAAACTTAATGTAAATGCATGCGATCGTAAATCGAGGACGATTTACTGTCAGGATGATCGAGTTGTAAGAGATCGTATATCTTGCGATATGACTTTATAACATACCTAATATTAATTTATAATTAAGTATCTGGCAACCCTTTTACGATCGCAGGCACAAACTAAAAAGCTTTTATAATGTTTTATTCAAAACATAGAATTGTGTATGCATTCAACTTAATCTATTTACTTCAATGTGTACCGGAATTATCAGACGATCCTATGACAGTTTTTATGTATTCCTTTTTATGTTTTACATTATGCTTCTTAAAAGCTTACCCAATTTATTACTGTTTGTTAAGTAAGATAGTTCAAATAAAGCATTTAAACAATTAAGAAGTCTGGTCTTATTTTATCTTTGCATGTGGCGGTTTTACTTTAATTTAGTTAAAGAGTTTTTATAAATTGCACGCCTGCATTTATATTTAATTAAGCATGAATCTGCATGTTACAATAGATACTTACACATGTTTTCATTTAATGCATTTTAACTATTTTTTTAATATTAACTGCATACAATCTAAGATTAAAGTGGAAGTTAGCATTTTTCTCAGAAAATTATTCTTCCGTTAAAACGCATTTCGACTTAATATTTTGTTTTTCTTATTCGAGAAAGTTTAGATGTATATCTTTTTATATTTCAAAAATGCTTTTTAGAATGTCCGCCCAGTTCACAACAACACACACAAAATAAACATTTCTGCAGACTTCATTAACAAAACAACTGAGGTTTGTTACATTTTCTTAGTTTCACAATTAAAGTAAGTCTCATCGTGCGTTTTGAAATAAATAAAAACAAAAAAAAAAGCAAACTTTATAACATAGAAAAATGTAGTGCTCATCCCTAAGGATATCTTTCCATTTTCTATACAAAAAAAAAAAAACATTATAAGTATGAGAGAGTTGATATAGTGATGTAGTGATGGTGGTACAACAAAAATGAAAAAAAAAAGAAAACTAAAAATACAAAAATGAAACAAGAAAACATTCACTCTCTTACAGAATTCCTTTTAAGTATTATACTTCATTTCTGAATAACCACCTCCCATATTATGTCCGGGTCATGAATTCGTTTCCATTAAATTTTCCACTCTGGCTAGCAATTGGGTTAGTGCAGACTCTTAACCATTTCTTTTCACGTTATATAGAAAAGATATATAAATATAGAAGATGAGGTATGTATGAAGGTTTACATACATATATAGAAAACCAAGAAAAGAAAAGTTGCTCATGCACAAAGCTGAGAATAATCAGGAAACCATTTTGTTCAATTTGTTTGCAATTCACGGATCCTGAATAAGGTTCTCGCTTGATGTATTCACAATTTAGTAATAGACTACCAGTCTCTCTAAAAGTATCTATAAATTCGTACCAATATTACCAACCCCCCAACCCCCCACAGAAAAAAAAATAACGCAAATCCAAAAATATCGACGAATTAAGGTTTTTGGGATAAAGAACCTCTACGAGCGACGCACGAGACAAGTATATTTGAATCGGCTTAGGATATATTTAGGTTGACTATGTAGGAAGAGGACACAGAAGATACATGAATCAAATCAATGATGATGGTATCTCCTGCTCGAATGGTTTTGACGACATATTCAAATCATCCGGATAAACACAGGGTACAAGGACGACTCATATACTACTCAGACTTACTTGTTTGGTAAAATTAAAGATAACTTTTTTTTCTTTTTTAACAAAATTACCATCGAACCATCAAATAAACTCTCAGTTGGCTAAACACTTATAAAAGAGTCCGAAAATACGTTTATCTACATTTAGAATGAACAGAGGCGTAAAATGGGCCTTGAGGTAAGAGCTTGTTTCTTTGTTGAGTTGGGATTAACTTTTTTTTTATTTGTTTCCTAAAATTAACACAAGTTGGCAATTGGAAAATTGTCATATTGGTCTCGCTTCGGGTTGGACCTTTAACAAAATGTAATTTTAAATCTAATTCTTCGTCTTTAGAGTTTAAATATTTCATCTGTTGCTTTGGAAAAGGTCGCTATTCGACGAATTATAACATGGATGTCAAAACAGTGTTTAACAGTTTATGATTAAGGGATCCAGATGAGACAGGACAAGACTCTATGTAGTCTCGTCTCGGTCTCGTGAAAACTCAAAAGTATGTATACAGCTGCCGAAGAGGTTTCGGACTCGTGGTTTATCTAGTGGATAGTTAATTTTGTAGCCTTAACTCGTCTTGTCTCGAGTCCTTTAATAATTAGTGTTGGGTATTCCAATGGTGTTAAATTAAGAACAACGATTTCATCTTGACAATATATAATTAGTTGAGTATTTGTTATACCCTTTGATCTGGCTTTTATTATCTATGGCTTTTATTTGGAAATATTCAAAAACATAGTTTAAAATGATTGAAGACACTAACATCGTCGATTCATTTACGACGCTTTAGCACATAGCTAATGACCCTGTCAAGCTATTTTTAACGATATTTTGACGAATAACTCCTCTGTGAAATAGAAAATTTCATTGATGCTAGTACTAAAATGCAAGACAGGTCTGTTCCTGACTCCGTTCCCGTTGGCAAGGGCCACGAGGGATACGTGCAAGAATTGGAGCAAGATGGTCATCGTTGATCTTCACGGGCAGCCATTAGCGAACAAAAGTGTAATGAAGTACCTCGGTATCTAGTTAGATCCGTATTTATATTTCGACAGACATATAAATGCTGCTCTGACCAGGGATAGAGGAGCCTTCGCTCTGAGGAAACGGCTGTTTTACAGCAGTCGGCTTGACCCCAGAGTGAATGTTATTTGCTACATGGCCCTCATACCGCCCATGATCGTTAATGGTTGCCCTTTGTGGTTCAACGTTGCCCCTTTCCAGATTGAGAAGTTTCGGGTGTTCAAGCGGCAATGTTTGTACAGGCTTATATCGAACAGCCGAATCTTCTTTCGTGCATTACTATTACAACGAGGTCCTGTACAAAGAGGCTCGAATCAACAGAGTTGACAATTTCCTTATAAAACTTCTTCGAGGTCACATTGCAAGAGCTATGTCTTCGACCAACAATTTAATTTTCAGGGCGTTCTTTCCGAACGACGACTATTTTGAAAGTGCCCGCTGAGTGGCTTCATTCCACCAGAGACATTCCTCGTTTTAGATAGATGCGGTCTGATACAGGATAGGAGAACCATGGATAGGCGACTCCTGTACAATCGGGACGTCATGACACAAGGTAAAGATAGGGTAAAGCAGGAAAACCAGTTTGGTAGCTTCAATCGGCACTTGGTAGTGGGTAGTCGGGATGGGGTTTTAAGCCTTGGCCGGCTTAAATACTTGTGTTATAGTTTTAGGGTTTAGTTTTAAGTAGAATGGGCATGTTGGCACAAAAACAAAATACAAAAAAAAAATTAAATTAAAAAAACCATGGAAAAAAAATATATGTAAAAAATTACAAAAACAAGACAGCAAAATATGAAAAACAAAAAATCGGAGACAGTCAGATTTCTTGCTGTGGTTGTTTTAGTTTCAGTTTATAGGTAGAATAGGTAGTTTAAGTTAGCTTTAAGGTTTATATTAAGGACCTTATTTTAAGAAGTTTTTAAGTAAATATAAAAAAGGATATTGATATTATTTTTTTTTTAATTTTCTAATGAATACAAAAATTATTAAAATGTATTACAATAACATAGATCTTGGTAATTAGTATTAAGTGTTATAGTTTAACTGAGAGTGACCGTGTGGGACGATTGAGGTTCTTGTAAGCTATGGTTATTTAGGCTAGTTTTATTAATGTTTGTCTAGCTTTGAGATAGGTTAAAGATTGAATTAATAACAATGAATACAAAAAAAAGTGTTTTGGACTGTCATGCAAGAGCTCTTGGGTTCGATCCCTGCCTGTGACATCTAAAGTTTTATTCATGGGTACAGCCTCTTGCGAAGAGTTGACAAAACCTCCAAGACTAATTCTTGCCACTCGGATTCGGCTTAAAACTATATGCGCCCTCCATTCCTGCCAACTTTACTCGCACACAGGAATGGTTGAGAGTCGTAAGTCACTAGGCCCTGGTTGTCTACGGACTATGCTAATTTATTTATTTATTAATGCCATTTCACAATTCCACTGCTAGACTTATGTCATCATAAGAGTACATCAGTAATCTCGCGATCAAAATCAGACGAACTTTAAAGACAGAGATAAGTTCTTTCGCCGTACTAATTTAATGTGAAATGCTTCAACTCACTCGGTTTTTCCTTATCACTATCGAAATCTTGTTTCAAACCTTTTTCTTCTAACACTCGCATCAAAAGGAACTAAAAACTTCCTCATTATAAAAAAAAATTGTGGGCTGTACCAAAATAAACAATCTCGTTCGGATTTTTATCTCGTGATGTCTGGTTCTAGTTCAGTCGAAATTAGCAAAAGATTTTGGACCTTATCTCGCATTCAATGGAAAACTATTTGACAGATAAAAATAAAGTCGAATATCAAATGGTAGACAAGCGTCCACAGGTTTTTCTCAAATCCCACCTCTGACTATCAACTCCTACTCAGCCTCCTGGCTGTGAAGACCGGGTCCCAAGTACCTCAACTGAAGATTAGGTTCTTACCCCAGTGTGCAGTAGTTGGGGGCAGCAAACGAGAGAGTAAGAGATTTGTTTCCACTAAGGCACCTCTCTGTGGCATCTTCAGTTCCAGTTAGGTTGAACTACTTACATAGTTAAAACCTTATAGGGCTTGTACGACCTATTCGGAGCCAAGGCCTGTTATGGACTGTTTATCCGATCTCCTTTTTTTGAGTTATATTACGGTTCTGGCCCTCCAAGTTGGGAGTTGTGCCTTTGGGGTGATTTCCTGACCACGTAGAAATATCCTAGTTGCGAAGCACCAACAGACCTCAGATAGAAACGGATTAACGGATGAAGAACTAAGGAAACAAAATAAGGACAACTAACTGCGGATCTGTACATGAAAAGTTAGGTCCCAGAAGGTTAGCGGAAGCTCTAAACTGCTACAAAGCAGATATAACCACCATTCAAGAAGTGCGATGTCGCGAACAAAGGCATTTGGATGTGTTGTCGGAACTTGACTCAGGCAAAAAGTTAGAGTCTCTACAGTGTGAGCGAGTGCATCATGACAATCCGCATCAAGTTTAAATTCGCCAATATGAGACTAATATGCGCATATGTCCTAACAGATAAGAAAGATGAAGGCACCAAAGACATATTCTTCGAGATCTTGGACAAGTTATATAGCAGTGCCCTATCTATGACACTAAAATTGTCTTAGGAGATTTTAACACCAAGCTAGGAAGTGAAGACATCTTTGGTGGCACACTCGGGAGATACACCTTGCACGACACCAACTCCGACAACGGATTCAGACTTTTAGGGATTTCGGTATCGGGCCGAGACGTTCTGGTTGCTAGGACACAGTTCCCACATCTTGATATCAATCAACTATCAACCACATTCACCACATTGCGATCGATGCAGGACACTTCTCCAGTATACAGGAAGTCCGAACATTTCAGACCAACATTGACTCGGTCCACTACTTTGTTGTAGCCAAGGTTCGGCTACGGATATCCCGATCCAAGCCAAAGCTGCCTGCATTAAGCATTGAAAACTAGTTGCAACATTGCCTTGCAGCCATCAGAAATGCCGCCTCTAAAGTGCTAGGTTTCAGTGAAATCCCGGGTTTGAAGACGAATACCGGCAAGCACAGGCATACAAAACGGCCGGTGCGCTGCACAGAAGGACAAGAGCTGTTCTTGAGTTTTTCAAATAGAAGAAAGGGGATCACCGCCTTATTAGGTGGAAAAAAAGGAGCATGGGAAGAACGCGATCGCACGAATCGAATACTGTAAAGAAAATCAGGGTAACATTGTAGTTGAACCGTAATCTGTGCTAAGAATATGGATAGACAACTTCTCCAAATTATATACCGGCCATGACAAATCGAATTCTGTTGTAAGGGAGATAGAACCACTTAACCTAGGAGCTGCCCGCTGATCAACAATTCCGCCTACCCGACCTGGACGAAGTGAAGATAGCTATATCAAAACTGAATTGCAACAAAGCTGCTGCAGCTGACGTCATCGATGCCGAAATATTCAAAGCAGCAGTCGATGATTTGGTAGGAAGTTTGCACTAACTCCAAGTACACCATTGACTAAATATTCACATTACCGCAAATCTTGGAAAAAACCCATTGACTTTAAATCGTTTTTATAGCCACGTATGATAGCATCAATAGGGGAAAGGTTGAGGCCAATGTCCATCGTGGACTGTAGCGCCCACAGTAAGAAAGTAGGTAACTAAAAAATGGAGACGAGTGATTAAGTTGTCTTCAATACGTGTGTTAAAAATTTCATCGAATTTGAAATTTTTTAAAACATAAATTTGATTTTTTTAAAATTCTCATATAGGAAGTCATTGTTTGTCGAATTGAAAATGTTGCCATTTCTCAACGTTTCAAGGTCTCTAGAGTCGAAATAAGAGATTTTAAGAAAGTGGTCTGTGTGTGCGTGTGTACCTACGTCCCTACGTTCACGACGTTTTACATGATGTCATGTCGTCCATAGCTCGAGAGCCAGTAGAGATATCGACTTTAAATAAATTTTGTTATACAGATAATAATGCAGAAAGGACTCTCAAAAAAATTGCGTGGGTGGTTTGGTGAATATTTTGGTTAACCATAAATAACTCACGAACCAATAACGCTAGAGACTTGAATTAAGTTTTGTATAATGTATTGTAACGTGAAACAAATATATTCTTGAAAAAAAAATTCCAATTAACGTTTTTTTTATAAATAAAAAAAAACTAAACAAAAAATATTTATCTCTAAAAACAATTTTTTGCAACGACGGATAAGGTTTTTAATATCTGTCAAAATTTTGAGAAAAATCGAATTGAAAGTTTTTTTTATAAAATGCAAAAACCTAAAAAAAACATTACTAAAAATTCGTAAGAATTGAGATATAGGCTTCAAATTAATTTTATTTTATAAAAAAAATATTGTTTCCAACTTATAGTTATTGTTAAACAATCTAACAGTCAGATTTTTCAAAAAAAAAAATTAAAATCTATAAAAAAAATTATGCAAAATTGGTAAAAATTGATTTTCCGTTCTCGATATCTCGTGGACAATAGAAAACATTGACTTCAAAATAAATGTATTCATCCTTTTTGTATTTGTTTATATAAGAAATAAAAACTTTTAAAAAATGTTACTAAAGTTGGTAAAAATCGGTTAAGGACTAAAAATCTCGATTACAAAAATAGATTTTGAAATCAAACTATTTCATTTTTGCCAAAATATTGTTTGTAATCTTTATTTTTTTAAATAATTCAACTAGGAACTTAATGAACAAAATATGAAAACCTACAAACCTTTTAAGCAAAACAAATGGAAAGTAATCAGTGTGGGTCGCATCACTGCCTCTTTTTAAATTTTAATCTTACTTTACTTAGATATTGAACACTATTCTATTTTTAAATGTTATTACTTTTCACGGCTTCGGTCATAATACTATATTGGCCATATTAATGCGTTC